>NW_027282844.1:0-12500 GCF_046629955.1 Centroberyx affinis
AACAAATTTCACCTGTGTTTCATTTGGCATGAGGATGAGTAGATGATGACAGAATTTTCATTTTTGGGTGAAAAAAGGATAGAGACAAATAAGTAAATTCAGCTCCTCCACACCTCCACTCTCCACACATCTTTTAAAGCGGTAATCCTCAGGTTTCTCGTTTCTAAGCGCTTATTGCTGTGGTGTTTCTGCACTGCAGTTCCCCAAGATCACCTGTCAATCAAACAGTGTGGGCGGAGCTTGGATTTTCTGTCCCTGCAGTTTGAGTTTCTCTTCTCTTTTTCTATTCAGACATGGTGGCTATCACTGCTCATGCTAACTACCAAGTTCTTGTTCTTCTGTTGATTCCAAACAAACCAGAAACGTAAAACCGCATCACTTCCTGTGCGGCAGAGGATTTTTTTTTTCCCAGGAAAGAGCGACCAGACACCGGCTGGTTAGAACAGACAGTGGAAAAGATTCATGGACTGGATACAGGATGGATCACTGTTCAGTTAGAGCAATCAGCGATGAAGAAGAGCAAAACGGACATTTGTTTATATGAAAATGTTTCACATTATTACGTAAACAGATGTTCGGATCATCAGCATGTGACCTCTCTCTCTCTCTCTCTCTCTCTCTCTCTCTCTCTCTCCCTCTCTCTCTCCCCCCCTCTCTCTCCCTCTCTCCCTCTCACTCTCTCTCTCCCCCCTCTCCCTCTCTGTCCCCCTCTCTCTCTCTCCCCCCTCTCTCTCTCTCTCACTCTCTCCCTCTCTCTCTCCCCCCCTCTCTCTCTCCCTTTCTCTCTCCCCCCCTCTCTCTCCCTCTCTCCCTCTCACTCTCTCTCTCCCCCCTCTCCCTCTCTGTCCCCCCCTCTCTCTCTCCCCCCTCTCCCTCTCTCTCTCTCTCCCTCTCTCTCTCTCCCTTTCTCTCTCCCCCCCTCTCTCCCCCTCTCCCTCTCACTCTCTCTCCCCCCTCTCTCTCCCTCTCTCTCTCTCTCTCCCCCCCCCTCTCTCTCTCTCCCCCTCTCTCTCTATCTCTCCCTCCCTCTCTCTCTCTCTCTCTCTCTATCTCTCTCTCTCTCCCTGTCTCTCCCTCTTTCTCCCCCTCTCTCTCTCCCTTTCTCTCTCCTCTCTCTCTCCTCTCTCTCTCTTACTCTCTCTCCCTCTCTCTCTCTCTCTCTCTCTCCCTCTCTCTCGGTCAGACTCTGTTAACATCTCTTAGTGGTCTCATAGTTGACTGCTGACTCGACTTCATCTCTCTTTCTTTTTTTTTTTTTTGTCCGCTCCCCTCAGTGTTTCTTCAGCACTGAGCCGGTAGTCAGGCTGACAGAGAAGGTTCTGGAAGCGTTCATGACATCAGACGCGTTCGTTCCCCTCCGGGTGGCGCGGGACGTCCCGGCGGTGGGATTTGAACCCGTCACCCTGGCGGCGTTACTGCCTTGCTCTGCACTTCTCTGGTCCATCTGGTTTGTTTACAAATTGACAGACCTCTAATCTTTGGGTGAAATCGGGTGAACGAGGCCATTTTTTCATTCGGTCGTCACGGAAACCGAAAGGGATCCAAACCTCATACACACACACACACACACACACACACACACACACACACACACACACACACACACACGCATACACATGACTTGTGGTTGGTTGATCTGTTACGTAAGGAAAATTAACTTTGTGTTTACGTGCCTGGTGGATTATTCAGCACATTAATGCCTGTGTGTTCAGAGGCACGCTCTCTTCTTCTCTTGTCTCTTTTCCAGTTCTCTTCTCCTCTTTTCTCTCCTCCCCTCGTCTCCTTTTGTCTCCTTGTTTCTCCTCTCTCCTCTTTCTCCTCCTCTCTTTTCGTTCTCCTCTTATCTGTCCTCTAGAGGCAATAATGGAGTTTCTTTTCAGTCACAATGAAAAGAAAAAATGACCTTTTTGCCTTTTTAGCACATTCTATCATACCATACACATATTTGATAATTTATGCTCTTGTATTCTTTATATCAAAATCTCATTACTTTTACTTCCTGGAAAATCTTAAATGGTGACATCATGTTGTACCAGTAGGCATAAATATAAATTCCCACCAATAAAACCATTACAGATTTTTGAACAGTCCCGCCCCTCCGCCCCTTCCATCAAATCAAACTGCCTCTCTCTCCCTAACTGATCTCCTGTTGGTTTAGACTTCTGAATGATCCCTCCCTGCGTTATGTCCAGCCCCCAACATCCTGTTTCAACAGGAAATACATCACATTAACCCTCTTAAAATGTACCAAAAACTGAAAATCAAGTTATCAGCTTTGTTTTTATACTTCAAGTTGTCATCGATGAACCGGAACCGGAAAATTTATCTGGTGACACTGAGATGTTTGATTTTCCCCGGGTTTAGTCGTCCTCCTCCACCGGTAGATCTAAAACTGGCTTCACCGGCTAAGTGTCACGCTGTTAAAACCTTCTGGAAGCTGTCAGATTGTGCTGTGAGACAGAACCTGACCCGCCGTGTGTAGTGGAAAGTTACGAAGACATTGTGAGTTGAAGTCTTTTGATTTGAAATCGCTTGTTCTTGCTCGATAAAACAAGACACAAGATCAGCTTCACTAACCAGCGGGACCTACCTGGCTCTCACTGCTGGAGACGGACGCTGTTTTCCGGGAGGCAGTGCGCCGAAGAGTCGGCAGGAGGACTGACCGGGTTGCGGCAACTTTGATCCATATAACGTTAAGTTTGGCAACTTTTTCCATATTTGTTAGGCGACTGTTATTGTCTGATCTTATTACTGTGTGGGTTGAGGCGCTGGAGGTTTTGTATGTATTTTGAAAGCTTATCGTTAGCCAAGATAGGAAGGATCTGTTTTGTTGTCATACTGTGAATGTTGACACTTCAGTAAGGAGACGCCCTGAATCACCTTGCTATGTATTTGGTACCAAATTAAAGGGAAAATTGTGTTTTTTTTAAATGGAAAAACTTGTGATTGTCAATTTATTTTTATTTCTGAGATATAGCTGTTGTTTTTTTTGGAATGAGCACGAAAATGAAAATGCTGATTTAAGTGAGAATTCTCAGTGAACTGCAGCAACAGTCTAGATTTCTACTGGGGTCTAGAGGGTTAAGGAAGTAAAGATGCTCTCAAAGTGCTGTTTCATTGTGACTTTAAAAGCAGAAAGGCTAAAAGAACAGATGGATCTGTTCTCTATTACAAAGAAAGTGTTCAGTTACTGTCAAACAGCACATGAGCATGAACAGCCAATGTAGGTCTATATGTAGGTCATGAGGCAGGTGAAGTGGAGATCGGCCAATCAATGATCTATTGATTGATCTGATCTCTCTCTCTCTCTCTCCTCTCTCTCTCTCTCTTTCTCTCTCTCCTCTCTCTCTCTCTCTCTCTCTGTCTTTCTGAAGGTCACTGTGCTTCCCTTTAAACTTTACCAAAGTGTTTTCCCCTTGATGTCACACCCTGTCATGCTGCCCTTCTGTCTGTCTTACACTCTCTCAACACACACACACCACACACACACTCTCTCTCAACACACACACACACACACACACACACACACACACACACACACACACACACACACACACACACACACACACACACACTCCCTACCCCCCCGACAGCTCAGCTCGGAGCCGAGGGACGAGACTGAATGTCTGGATCATTTTTAAACAAGCAGGAGATTTTGGGAGAAGAGATTAGTGTGTGTGTGTGTGTGTGTGTGTGTGTGCGTGTGTGTGTGTGTGTGTGCGTGTGTGTGTATGTGTGTGGACATAGGGAAAGAGAGAGAAAGAACAGAGACAAGAATTGGTCTATCCAGTATATCTGTCTAGTCATGCATTTTTTTTAATTCCCCCTCCTCTCTCTCTTGTGTGTGTGTGTGTGTGTGTGTGTGTGTGTGTGTGTGTGTGGTCGGTTATTGTCTCTCTCTTTGTCTTGTGTAAAAGGTAGAAAGCGCAGAACACAGAGAGAGAGAGAGAGAGAGACAAAGAAAGAAAGTCTTTCCTCTGACAGACAGTCTTCAGGTCAAAATCTAATGAGCCATCCGATGCCAATGTGTGTGTGTGTGTGTGTGTGTGTGTGTGTCTGTGTGTGTGTGTGTGTGTGTGTGTGTGTGTGTGTGTGTGTGTGTGTGTGTGTCTGTGTCTGTGTCTGTGTGTGTGTGTGTGTGTGTGTGTGTGTGTGTCTGTGTCTGTGTCTGTGTCTGTGTGTGTGTGTGTGTGTGTCTGTGTCTGTGTCTTCAAAAAACCAGACAGCCCCAGCGGGCTCTGCACGTTTTAGAGGCAGGTGTGTGTGTGTGTGTGTGTGTGTGTGTGTGTGTGTGTGTGTGTGTGTGTGTGTGTGTGTGTGTGTGTGTTTACTGGTTTTCTTAACTGGTCAGCATCCTGTGTCTGACTGGTTTTGGGCGAGGTCTTTATGTCTTTGTCTCCTTGTGAATTTACTGAACCGTTCTGTGCCATTAACAGACAGACAGAGAGACAGACAGACAGACAGACAGACAGACAGACAGAGAAACAGACAGACAGACAGACAGAGAAACAGACAGACAGACCGAGAAACAGACAGACAGACCGAGAAACAGACAGACAGACAGACAGAGAAACAGACAGACAGACCGAGAAACAGACAGACAGACAGACAGAGAAACAGACAGACAGACAGACAGACAGAGAAACAGACAGACAGACAGACAGAGAAACAGACAGACAGACAGACAGACAGACAGAGAAACAGACAGACAGACCGAGAAACAGACAGACAGACAGACAGAAAAACAGACAGACAGAGAAACAGACAGACAGACAGACAGAGAAACAGACAGAGAAACAGACAGACAGACAGACCGAGAAACAGACAGACACAGAGAAACAGACAGACAGACAGAAAAACAGACAGACAGACAGAGAAACAGACAGACAGACAGAGAAACAGACAGACAGAAAAACAGACAGACAGACAGAGAAACAGACAGACAGACAGACATGCAGACAGACAGACAGAGAAACAGACAGACAGACAGACATGCAGACAGACAGACAGAGAAACAGACAGACAGACAGGTTGGCTGCCCGGCGGGCATCGTCATGGCAACCAGACACTGCAGGGATGCCGTGAGCTTAGTGAAATGATTTTATCTTGGATTAAAGCTTAAGGAGCCTTTAAGTTTGCAGATAGTTGAAGTTTAATTATCTCACTGTACCGGCAAATTACAGCAGAAGATTAGAGCTGAAGCTAACTGTAAGCGGAAGCTGCTGACTCCCCCAAACTCTTCCCCCGGCCTGAAAGGAAAACACCACATTTTGGGGCGATTGTCCCGTTGAGTCTTCCTTGTTAAGTGATGATAACACAGACACCAAAATCATCCATGTGTCCCCGGTAGATCGTTCACTCTGCTGCTCCATGCTAACACTTTAGCATCCACTGTGTTGAGTGATAGTAGGCGACTAGCATTATCTCCAAAGTGAGAAAATGAGAACCTGTAGCAGCTCTAAAGCTAAATGTAAGTAATTTTAAATGTGTGTTTGTGTCTGTTCAGTAGGGCTGCACGATATATGGTTTCAGCATCATCATCACGATGTGTGCATGCACAATAGTCACATCGCAGGACGTGTGATGTCAAGTAAGACAAATTAACTCAAAGACGTCATGCTACAACTTTTTTGCTGCTCGATACAAAAGGAAAACTCACACGGTTCTCATTTTCCATGACAAATCTACAAGAGAAGTCTGTCTGATATGACATAATTCACTCTGATTTAAGGGTTTGTTATAGGAGTAGCGTGTGTTACCTTTCCAGATTTCGCGGCTCTGAACAGTATTTGGGAAGCCTCTGGTGTTGTGCTAGCCTATTTTAGCTTAGCCTGGCTCGTAGCCGGTAACAAGCTTTTTACTAAGAGTCCAGACCAACTCTGCAGTGGAGAACTGGCACTTTATTTCGGTACAGCAGTGAACATAATGCACGGCCTCTCGGTGACGTTCTAAGCTCTAACTATGCTAACTGCATCCTGCAGCTCACTCTGGCTGCGGCTAAAAACACACTCACTTCTTACTACGTCACCCTGCAGGTTACCCACAAGGCCACCTTCTTAAAGGGGCAAGGCTTGATAGAGCTATTCAAGTCATTTGGTGAAAATTCCTGTATTTTTTCATATCGCAATATATATCGCAGAAAAAAAAATATTGCAATGTCAGTTTTTTCCAATATCGTGCAGCCCTATCGCTGGCGGCTATCGCTGCTCATGTTAACGACCCAGTTCTTCTTCTTCTGTTTATTCAAAAACAAACCGGACATGTAAAACGCATCACTTCCTGAGCGGCAGAGGATTTTTCCCAGGAAAGAGCTACAGCAGACAAGAACAGACAATGGAAAAGCTTTCATGAATTGGATATGAGTTTAATCACTATTGTGTTTTATCAGTTTGTCATAGAGAAAACAGAAAAACAGATTTATTTTATTACTTACATGAAAATGCGTCAGATTTCACTTTAAGAAAGCAGAAGCTTCTGGACTGACAGTCTTCTGCATGCAGGAGCCTCAGCAGGCAGAGCTGCAGCGGTTCAGGCCAGCGGATCCTTTTGAAGTAGTGTGAGTCCAACCGGATTATCTGGCACACACACACACACACACACACACACATACATACACACCAGGTGCACATGCAAGCATTAACACACAGTGTGCAGTGTGTGTGTGTGTGTGTGTGTGTGTGTGCCCTTCAGCTCTCCTACAACCCCCCCTCCTTCAACCACCACTACCTTTATATCCTGCCCCTCTGGGTGGCAAACTGCTGTTGCCATGGTAACGGCGGGGATGCTGCTGGTTGCCATGGTGATGCCCCGCGGGGAGGGGGGGGGGGGGGGGGGGGGGGGGAGTTATCTTGGCAACCTCATGTTCTCTTATTTAACGACGCCAAAGGTACAGTATATCATATATGTTACAGGCACGGGGGGGGGGACAAAATAATGGAAACACCAAAAAATAGATCGATATGAAGCTTTTTGCAGTGCAGTTATACAAGTCATTACAAGTCATATATAAGTCACTCTGGTTTTCTCCAAACATAAACCTGTCCAGATGTAGGGAACAGGGTGAAACACAAAGACTCATCACACCAGATTTATTTTTTTCCACCAGCTCCAGGTTTTGAGCTCCTGACACCAGCTGATGCTTCTTTGTTCATTTGGCCTCGAATAACAAACACTTTCCAAATGTTAGACCAACTGTAAATACCAGTTTTGTGAAGTTCATGATGTTGCCTATTCGTAGTAGTCCATTACATCACCACACGGCCATCTTGGTAGGAACATAACAGGTGATCACTAAGGTCCTCCACCGCTTTTCTTTTAAATGTTCCTTATGTGTCCCATAAAAGTACCGGTGAGAGCGCCTTCTGTTTTTATGCCCCTGAACTGTGGAGCTCACTGCCTCTGGATATTAGAATGGCAAGCTCTCTCGTTATTTAAAAGGTATAAAAGGAAATTAAAGACCTATCTTTTTAATCTGGCTTTTAATTTGGAGTAATGTTATAGCCTTAGTTTTTAAGTTCTAGTCATTGGTTTTTACTTTATTTTTATCACTGGTTTTTATTTTATTGTATTTTTATTTTATTTTATTGACTCTTATTTATTGATTTTTTTTTAACATTTTATTGTAAGGTGCTATATAAAGGTGCTATATAAATAAAGTTGAGTTGAGTTGAGTGATTATAATAAATTAACAGGTGATTGCAATCAAATGACAAACACTGCCAATGAGCTGTGTGTATTGTAAAGCGCCATATTGGTAGGAAATGTATGTGACATCGTGGGAATACTATCAATAGTTTTTGGTGGAGACTGTGTCAGGTGTTCATTCAGCACTGTGGTGATTCTTGAGGCTGTGGGTTTTGGGGCGTTTAGTAAATATTCTGTGAAGTGTCCCTCTCCCCCCGTCAGTAAGGTTCAACTCACCACCGCTGGTCCTCTGGTTGCTGTATGTTGTCATGATTTTCCGGACGGTGCCCCTTGCCTACAGCCCTCTTCTGCATATTCTTATTCTTAGTCTTCTTACTTTCTTCTTAGTTTCTGTGACCGATGCACCTACAGCTCAGGCACAGGCTATTTTGTCTCTTTGGAGCTCTGTTATTTGCATCACATTGTTCTGAAAACTCACATAAAATATGACTATGTCTGTGTGGCAGCCTTTGTACTTGTGATTTACTTCAGAGGTAAAATGTTTTCTCAGGTGGTGATTTGGTTATTTTGTCCACTGCCTGTATATCAGACTGATACAGAAGAAGTCCTACTGTTTGTGTTGAACTACTGATGTAGTTTAGCTCTATCACCAAGAGTTAAAATATGTTTGGCTCTTTTTATAAAGGTTAAAAAACAATGATTTCAACCTGAAGTAGCGGCTCTCTCTTGGTGAGTTTAACTAGATGATGAAGCATCTTGCAGCAGATTGTCTTTCAGGGCGTTTAGTCAGGATTTAAATCAGTTTTTCCCGTGAGCTTGCTGGTTTCCTATGGGACTACTCCCTGTTTCAGTGCTTATATAGGAAACTTTGTCTTTGCTCTGAGCTCTTATGTAACTTGGGTTGTATTTTGCTTTGATAGTTTGTTGCATGTTGTTTGTCTTCAACTTGAATGTTTGTCTTGATGCTGCTCGCTCAGCCAGGACTCCCTTGCAGAATAGATTCTTAATCTGAATGGGACTTCCTGTTTAAATAAAAGTTAGATAAACCTTCAGTGTTTTAGATGGACAGATGTAGTCCATCAATCAATATCACTAAAATAAAGAGGCTTCATTCTGTAATTTTGTCAATCAAGGACATACTTCCTATCCCATATAGACCATTTATTCAAATTTTGTGTCATAAATCTTTTTGTAAAAGTAGGTGCCACTATTTTCAATTGATATCTCATTTTAGAATGAAACTCTTCAGGTTATTGTTGAGTTTACCTGAGGACAGGTATTACAAACACATGTGTCTCACTTACATCATGAGATGAGCTGGTGTTTTAAAAAAACAAACAAACACAAAGGCACTTTGAAGCCGTTCTGCTGTGAGGCTGCTGTGGATTTAATCACATGAAGAGACATGCTGCTGGATTCACTATAGAGCTGCTGCTGGAATCATACTGGGCTTCATGTTTTCTTGTGTGTGTGTGTGTGTGTGTGTGTGTGTGTGTGTGTTTGAGCTGCATCGCAAATAGTAACATATGTGTCTCATGTTTCTGTGTGTATGCATGTGACCGCAAACTAAGCACTAGGGGTAGAGGAAGGAGAAAAGAGGAAAGGATGGGAGAGGAAGAGGAAAGAGAAGAGGAGAGACAGTAAAAGAGGAGAGGAGACAAGGGAAGGGAGGAGGAGAGGAGACGTGAGGGCAGGAAAAGAGAAGAAGAGGGGAGAGAATGAAAGAGGAGAGGAGTGTTGAGTATTCAGAGTGTCCAGGTCCATTAGAAGATGCAAACCCAAGTCCAAACTAAGCACTAGGGGTAGAGGAAGAGGAGAGGAGAAAAGAGGAAAGGATGAGAGAGGAAGAGGAAAGAGGAGAGAGAATGAAAGAGGAGAGGAGTGTTGAGTATTCAGAGTGTTCAGGTCCATTAGAAGATACAAACCTGAATCCATTTGTCTAATTGAGTCGCTGAGCTGCGGTCTAATCCCAGTCCATCTTGAATAATCTTCCTCATTAGCGGCTGTTGAGCAGCAGGAAACGAATTAAAAAGATGAAACAGTCTCAGAAACAGTGATGATTATCAGGGACATTTTCCATTCTTCTCAATACGAGGCACTTAGTTTGCTGCTGTATTTTAACCATTTTAACCATAACCATTCATATGTAGATGCATCAACCCTTTCTCTCTAATTCACTATTACCCCCCCCCCACACACACACACACACACCCCATCTCCATTACATTAGGCTTAAGGTGAGGAGCAATAAAGGAGTGATTTGAGTTTTTCCTATTTTTTTTTTTACATTTTCCCCACCTCTTTAATGTTAATTGTGACAGTTTTTACATGCACCAAGTTTAAAGATATTTTTAGTTTTTAGTGTTTTTCAGTTTTGCCAAATCTCTCAAACTCATTCACTCCCATTCAATTCCAAATAGCATAAGGAAAATAAGTCAAAATTCTCTGATTCCAGCTTCTTAAATGTGAATATTTTCTGTTTTTTTTTACTCCTCTATGACAGTAAACTGAATATCTTTGGGTTGTGGACAAAACAAGACATTTGAGGACGTCATCTTGGGCTTTGGGAAACACTGATCCACATTTTTCACCATTTTCTGACATTTTATAGACCAAACAACTAAACGATTAATCGAGAAAATAATCGACAGATTAATCCACAATGAAAATACTCGTTAGTTGCAGCCCTAGTAAAGCTACTCCATCACAATCGCTTTTCCAAAGTTGCATCAGAACGCTAAAATCAGGCTATAAACTTCAAGTTAAGTTTAAGAAGTTCCAGTCACCGTTTCATATTAATGCGTCGCATTCAGGAACACTGAGGGAGCCGAGAGGAGACAGAAGTCTGACAGTCTGACTTTCGCTTTCTGCTTCTCCAAAATAAAACTTTGAACCAATAGCTATGTCATAACGAGATCAAAGCACTTGAAAACAATCCACAGTGATGTAAAACATTAAGGGAATGCAGTTAAATGCAATTACACTGATATCATCCTTTAAAGGAAAATTCCCCCCCTCACATACTCATACACTGTTATATATCACAAATCTGTGATGTTCAAAGCATTCCAGCAGTTAGAACAGTTTGGAATCAGAGCAGCAGTACATTGGCATGGAGTACACACACACACACACACACACACACACACACACACACACACACACACGGTCAGCCATCCAGCGCTCCCACCTCCTACTGCAAAGAAAAGATTAGAGAGGGAAGCTGTTGTGCCACCTCCAGTCAAAACCGTGTTTCTTCCTGCACTTCAAACGCAGCGTGGGCGCACACACCCACACACACACACACACACACACACACACACACACACACTTTACTGTACTTTAATGCATGCACAAACGTACAGTAATTATACACACAAAAAAACGTAATCAGCGTTCTTTATGGCCATGTGTTGGTGCATTTTAATGAGCATGCTGGTGATAATGATGAGCAGCCTGTAGGGATGGAAAAGAGACCGCTAACCTCGCTTCCTTTCTTCTTCTTCTCTCTTTTTGATCGCCGTGGATTTACATGGAGGCAGCATCAACCTCTGGAGCTGTGTGTGTGTGTGTGTGTGTGTGTGTGTTATATTATATTGAATGAAATATAAGCAGCTATAGCTTCAATGAAGTGTTGGAATGAGCAGATCCAGAATATGTTGATGGCGTTGTTGTACAGTATGGAAAAAGAATGATTTTCTAACTTTGAAGCTACTTAAGGGGAAATCTAAGGGCAAAATCAGGGTGCAAGGGGTTAAATTTATATTAGAGTAATGCTTAAGGCTTTGTATTGGAGGGTTAGGGAGTATAGTAAGACAAAGGTGTGTGTGTGTGTGTGTGCATGTGTGTGTGTGTGTGTGTGTGTGTAAGACTTCAGGAAATGTCTGGTTGCCCTAAACGCTTCCTAGAAGAGCTTTGTCCTGATTGGATATGCCGGGCCCATGGAGAGCCAATCGGATTAGTGCTGGGGGCAAGTGTGTGTGTGTGTGTGTGTGTGTGTGTGTGTGTGTGTGAGAGAGAGAGAGAGAGAGATAGAGAGATCGTCGATGACGCTCTGGAAATGACCTCCACACTTCTAAATGGAGACGAACTGATGTGATTCGCCCCTTCCCCTCTCTTCTCCTCCTCTCTCCTCCTCTCCTCTTCTTCGTCTTCTGTTTTCTCCTTCCTCTCTCCCTTCATCCTTGATCTCCTCAATAATCCACAGCCCTTCACTCTTCTCCTCTCTTCTCCTCCTCTCTCCTCCTCTCATAATACATCCTGCTCTTTGTCCTCCCATCCCCCCTTTCCTCTCTTCACCACTTTCATTCTCTCCTTTTTTATTCTCCTCTCTTTTCCTCTCCTCTCCTCTCCTGATGATCTCCTCCTCTCTCTTCCTCTTCCATGCTCAGCTGCATGCTCTCACACACACACACACACACACACGCACACACACACACACACACACACACACACACACACACACAGAGCTGTTTCTAGGTCATGAGAGCCTTATATGAATAATAAACAGCTGCTTTAAAGAGAATTATTTATAGTGCCTCAAGTGAGGGACACTGCCTCACACGTGCACTCTCTCTCTCTCTTTCTATCTCAGTCACTCCCTCTCTATCTATCACTCTCTCTCCCACTCTATCTCACTCACTTGTTCTTGTTCACTCTCTTTATCTCTTTTTAACCCTAACCCTGTTTTTATCCCCATCCCTGTTCTCTCTCTCTCTCTCTCTATCTCACTACTACTACTACTGCTACTGCTACTGCTACTGCTACTACTACTGCTACTGCTACTACTATTAGCCTACTACTACTACTACTACTACTACTGGTACTACTACTACTGCTACTACTACTGCTACTGC
>NW_027282844.1:15000-35000 GCF_046629955.1 Centroberyx affinis
AAGCCGTCTCTTGATTTTAATTATTTCTTTATAGACAAAATATTTAATATCCTTCCATGTTCGAGTGCCAAGGACTGGAGATTCTTACATAGTTGACAGTCAGTCTTTCCTGGCACCTTCCTCAGCGCAATGAATTTTGCCATCCCTCGCTTGACTGCATTCTTCCGGTCAGTCCAGGGTCTCTTACCTTGGATTTCTGCATCTATAAAATCAGAAAATAAAGGTTCCATATAACTGGACAGTAACAAATGGTAACAGACAAGACAGATCTTTATTAAAACAATGATATCAAATTCAGAGCATCCTGTCACAAGCATTGGCTGACACACTCCCCTGGATGTGTCCTAACACCACTGCATCAGCTGTGGAGACTTCCAACCTTCCCTAATGATTACTTTTAAAGCCATTGTACTGGTGCTAGACCAAAAGTATCAACTCTAGCCAGGAAATGGTCTGATGTCATCCATCAAAGCAGCTAATCTACCAAGAAATCAAACATGACAGCACCAATGCTCCCTCCTTCACCTGAACTCTCATTGTGTAACAGGTATGATCTGCTGACTGAACAAAATGTGTAATAATACAGTTACAATTAATGATCTGATAATTGAAAATAACTAATAAAATGGATATATAAATAATCTAACACTTCATAAATGTTAGTACAGCTTGACAGTTAACTATTCTGTTGGCAGAAAATTAACTGGCACCCATTCTAGTAAATCATTAAGTCATTGTTAATACATCAACTACATCATCTTGTAACAGCATTTTTATAGCATGTTATTAATACTTTTACTTAAGTAAAAGGACCACCACTGATGTTCAGGTAGCTGCTACAAACATAAATAAACCCCACCGTAAAACACAACAAACATCCTACCAATCATGTAACAACACTAATAAAATGAACCTGTACCACAACACATAATACCTCTGATGCAGTCATCCAGTCCTAGTAACTTCTGCATTGTCAGCAAGTGGCAACTTTACAGTCTTCAGAAAATTTACCTGTATTCCCTCTTTGAGGTGCAGTTTTCTTTCCCTTCTTGGCAGAGGATTTTGTGGTTGTGACGCTTTGTTCCTCTTCATCTGAAAATAGATATTAATACAGTTAAAGTACTGAAGAGTCAGATTCGGAACACTTCACTTGTGTATATCACCTGGACTCACCTGAAACTTCATCATGTTTTTACAATTACAATTACAACAATTACAATTTCACATTTGGCAGACGCTTTTATCCAAAGCGACTTACACATGAGATTTGCATACAACACAAGCAAGTTTCTAGATAGGAGAGAACAACGAGAGTAAGTGCTATAGAGCTAAGTTCTGGTCCAACAGGACAAAGGTTTAGTTGAGGTCTTTTTTCACCTCTTAACAGGAGGTGCAGTGTTCTTCATGGGCTGCTCCTTTTCATCTGACAAGAAAACATCAATGGACTCAAACAGTAGTCTCCGGTTCAGAACATATTATTTTTCATTTTAGTTAAAGCCTGAGATTTTATGGATACTTCTGTCATTTTTATTGTCACACTCAGCAGCTTTACCATGTGGCCCGTGGATGTGACACCACAGTACTACAGTAGATGCAATGCAAATCCAATGTATTACAGGCTGCAATGGTAAGGCAGAGGGAACTTCTGTCGGCCTGTATTGCTGCTTGTTCAATTAAATCTAATTTAATTTAAAAAAATATTTAATTAAAAAAACTTTGATCAGATTTTAGGTATGATAAAAATGTTTCTTTTGATGAAACCAGACATTTTTAATAATTAAAAAAACATTTTAATCCATGTTATTGCACATGAATGATTGAAGTCTTCTCTATGGACACAGTTTTAGATGCAGTGGGAAGACAGTACGTGTCACAGTTATGATAAAATAATGATTAAATGAAATTGAAGGTAATAATTGTGTTGAAAATATTCTATTATCAATCCCTCATAACATCTACACTTTAAAATATTTTCATTTTTAAACCTACTAGCAGGTACAACTGCTGGACATGTTTGTCCCGTTTCTTAAGAATCAGTGCAATATAGCCGTTACCCAGGTCAGCATGTCAGTTATCTGAAGTGACAGTGTATTTTTTCCACACCTTTTCAATGTGAATGGCTGAATACCTGTTAACAATGCAGTTTTCTTAATCTCTAGACTTACCCCTCTCATCATCACTCCAATCATCATCATCATGTTTTGTTGCAGTATTTTGCTTCTTAGTTGGAGGTCTTCTGGTGGTCTGTTGTTGCTCTTCTTCTGTATATATATAGACATATAAAGTTTTAGTAGTGTGAAAGGACTGATATCTACAACTGAATATTGTAATGTTTAAGTGTATTTTATGAATTATGCCTACTTATTCGTTACTTTGCAAACTGAGATTTTGCACATGAAATATATGAAGACTCACTTTTTGTTATAAATAATCTAACACTTCATAAATGTAAGTACAGCTTCACACTTAACTATTCTGTTGGCAGAAAATTAATTGGCACCCATTCTAGTAAATCATTAAGTCATTGTTAATACATCAACATTTTATGGATCAAACGTCACAAATGTGAGGATTTTGTTTTTCTGTATGGTCAACTTTTGCTCCTTTTCCTGCTTATAGATGAAATAATAAATAAGGACTTGTAACAGCATTTTTATAGCATGTTATTAATATTTTTACTTAAGTAAAAGGACCACCACTGATGTTCAGGTAGCTGCTACAAACATAAATAAACCCCACCGTAAAACACAACAAACATCCTACCAATCATGTAACAACACTAACAAAATGAACCTGTACCACAACACATAATACCTCTGATGCAGTCATCCAGTCCTAGTAACTTCTGCATTGTCAGCAAGTGGCAACTTTACAGTCTTCAGAAAATTTACCTGTATTCCCTCTTTGAGGTGCAGTTTTCTTTCCCTTCTTGGCAGAGGATTTTGTGGTTGTGACGCTTTGTTCCTCTCCATCTGAAAATAGATATTAATACAGTCAAAGTACTGAAGAGTCAGATTCAGAACACTTCACTTGTGTATATCACCTGGACTCACCTGAAACTTCATCATGTTTTCGTTTAGTTGAGGTCTTTTTTCGCCTCTTAACAGGAGGTGCAGTGTTCTTCATGGGCTGCTCCTTTTCATCTGACAAGAAAACATCAATGGACTCAAACAGTAGTCTCTGGTTCAGAACATATTATTTTTCATTTTAGTTAAAGCCTGAGATTTTATGGATACTTGTCTTCTTCTATAAAAGAAAAGTTTTAGTAGTGTGAAAGGACTGATATCTGCAACTGTGTACAGAACGCAGACTGAGAACATTTGTATGAACACCTGGACTTACCCATATCACACTGACTTTCCTCATCAGCATCATAGTAATCATGTTTAGTAGTTGCACCCTTCTTTTGCCTATCAGCAGGGGATTTTCTTGTGATCGAGTGTTGCTTCTCTCCATCTGAAAAAAATATGTTTTAGTACAATTACAATTTACAATTTCACATTTGGCAGACGCTTTTATCCAAAGCGACTTACACATGAGATTTGCATACAACACAAGCAAGTTTCTAGATAGGAGAGAACAACGAGAGTAAGTGCTATAGAGCTAAGTTCTGGTCCAACAGGACAAAGGTGCTACGAGGGAGTGCTACAAGGTAGTGCTATGAGGTAATGCATAGAGTGCATCAAATTATTATTATTATTATTTTTTTTTTTTATGAAAGGAGGTATTCGCTAAAGAGCTGGGTCTTTAGCCTTTTCTTAAGGATAGAGAGGGATTCTGCGGATCGAATGGAGTTTGGCAACTCGTTCCACCACCGGGGAACCACAGAAGAGAAGAGTCTGGCTAGAGACTTAGGGCCTTGCTGAGGTGGCAGCACCAAGCGCCGCTCCATGGCAGAGCGTAGTGAGCGGGAGGGAGCGTAGACCTGAATGAGGGAGTTCAGGTAGGTCGGAGCCGTTTTGGTTATTGTTTTGTAGGCGAGCATCAAGGACTTGAACTTGATGCGGGCAGCAACTGGGAGCCAGTGGAGGGAGATGAACAGTGGAGTGACATGTGCTCTTTTGGGCTGGTTGAAGACCAGACGCGCCGCCGCGTTCTGGATCATCTGCAGAGGTTTGAAAGTACAGGCCGGGAGCCCTGCCAGTAAGGAGTTGCAGTAGTCAAGGCGTGATATTACAAGAGCCTGTACCAGGAGTTGTGCTGCATGCTCAGACAGGTAGGGTCTGATCTTCCTGATATTGTATAGAGCAAATCGGCATGACCGAGCGACAGAAGCCACATGCTCCTTGAAGGTTAGCTGGTCATCAATCATGACACCCAAGTTTCTGGCAGACTTTGTGGGTATGAGCTCAGTTGATTTGAGCTGGATACTGATTTGTTGTTGTATAGAGGGACTGGCTGGGATGACAAGGAGCTCAGTCTTTGACAAGTTAAGCTGAAGGTGGCGTTCCTTCATCCAAGCCGAGATGTCGGCGAGGCATGAGGCCGATATCTGTGCAGAGACTGTGGGGTCGTCTGGCGGGAACGACAGGAGGAGCTGGGTATCGTCAGCATATGAATGATAAGAGAAGCCATGTGAGCGGATCACTGCACCCAATGAGGTGGTGTATAATGAAAAGAGAAGGGGTCCAAGCACTGACCCTTGAGGTACCCCTGTGGACAAGTAGTGGGATTTAGACACTTCCCCTCTCCAAGACCCTCTGAAGGATCTCCCTGAGAGGCAGGACTCAAACCAGCAGAGGGTAGATCCTGAGAAGCCGAGCTCAGCGAGTGTGGAGAGGAGGATTTGGTGGTTCACCGTGTCAAAGGCGGCCGATAGGTCAAGTAGCAGTAGGACAGAGGACTGACCGGCAGCTCTAGCTGATCGCAGTGTTTCTACTACAGACAAGAGTGCAGTCTCGGTAGAGTGTCCGCGTTTGAAGCCAGACTGGTTGGGATCATACAGGCAGTAAAGTGTAAGTATTAAAATCTGAGAGGGTTTACAGTGAAAGAGTACTGAACTCTGTCTGAGATCATTTCTCGTGTTGACAATGCCTGGACTCACCCCCTTCATCATCCCTGCAATCAACAGGGGGGCTTTCAGGGCTCTGTGGTTGCTCCCCTTCATCTATGAAAAAAAAAAAATTAGTGAAGTGAAAGCACTAATATCTCCATCTAAGAAAGATGACACTTGCACAGTGAAACAGTACTGAACTCAGACTGAGAACATTTCTTGTGTTGGTAATGGACTTACCCACATCACTTTCACTCCAAGCATTATCACCAGTCCTTCTTTTAGTAGCAGTCTTCTTTTGTCTCTCAACAGGAGAGCTTGTGGTGGACAGGTGATCCAGATCTCCATCTGATAAGAAAGCATAAGTTGTGCTGAAAAATCTGCACTCATTGTTTAGGAAGGTTACCTTTTAATAAAGATAACCTCTTACATAATTTGTTTTAGTCTCCTCTGCAATTTTTATAATTAAAACTGTAAGTTGAGCTCTCAGCCTTTTAACATGAATTTCTGAGTATAGAGATTTAAAAACTTCAATTTTAAGTGTGAGCTTAAATGCACTAATATGGAATTTCTTGTGTAAATATTATCACACATTACTTACCATCATTAACTTCCAGTGGTCTGTCTGCATTTGATGTCTGTCCCTCTTTGCGTCTTCTTGAGCCTGTGGTTACCTGAGCTACGTATGCTGCATGGCTCGCTTCACACTTCTTGTGGTGACTCCTTAAAATGTCCAAACGTCTTTTAAATCGCTCCATCCCCCTCTCCTCTCTCCTCTCTCAACTACCAGCTAAACACCAGCCACACCCTCCGCTGTTGAACTCTTCGCCTTGCGCATGGAGAGCTCTGATTGGCTGCTGCTGATGGGTCGTTAATTAGCGGAGGCCTCAGGTCTGCTTCTGCTACTGCAGGACCACTCTGAAACTCTGTTAACCCTTTCAGTACTCTGCCTTTCTGAAGAAGGTTGACCCTAAAACATGAACATATTTTCTCACAATTCCTACAACTAGATAAAGTCAACTTAATTAATACAAGACATTTTGTGTATATTCATAAATATGAATAAAAATATAATATAAATGTATTTTTTCTTTTTTTCCACATTCAGTCTTGATCATAAAATTATCTCCATCATCATATTCAGGATTTTGACCCTTTAAATGCCAGATTGTATCTTCTTGAAATAAAATTTATCCTGTTATCATGAGAAAACAGAACAAACTTGACAATGTCAGAGGAGCAAGAGAAGGCCGCATCAGGCTGAAATAGCTTCAAGCTTTGCTGTTACAGATTATAACTGGTTTGACTGACTGGAGTTAATAAATTAAATTGAAAAATAAATTATCTTCTTATCTTGACAAAATGAAGGCAACATATTTTATTTATTTATTTATTTACCATAAAAACAGGTGTATAAGTGACTTTTATCTTTGAATAGTGGGTGGTAAAAGGCCATCTACACTTATGAAGTTTAATGTCCTATAAACAACTGTGTGAAGCATGCATGCACATGCTCCAGCTGTGTCTGCAGCTAATGAAAGCAAATAGGCAACTCATGATCTGTTACTGCTATATGCTGTATGGATAAAAACAGGCAGGTTATCGGTGGGTGCTGATTTGATGTGTTTTCAGTTTTTACAGACCAAACTGACCCAACCGACCAGTGACGTGCGGTCAGGGGAGGCAGAGCCTCACCTGTCATCATGGAAAGAAAAAAAACAAATAATGATAAAATAAATTAACCCTTTAACACCTATAATATAAATATGGCCGCCTGGATTTATTTTGATTATATGGCTATAGAATTGTCAATAAATGTGCAATGAGTGAGTGCTTCTACCCCTTTTTTAAGGGGGAAAAGAAAATACCTGAAATGGATTTTACAAGTTTATTGCTAGATTAGAGCACACAAATGACATGATCAAACAATTCCAAATGAAAAATGTGCAACTCTGAACTATATTACATATTTACAAAAAAGAAAGTGTCACTCCTGGCCTTTTCCCCCCTATTTTTCCCCATGTTTTATAACTAAGTTCCTAGCATTTTTTGGCTGTGGTAGTCTCTGAAGCAGTTTCTTTCCAGCTGCAGACAGAGCTCCACATCACACAGCTCACACTGCCCAGGGAAGCTCTCTGGGCCTCTTCCTGTCCATGGCTTGTGGGAACAGGGCAGTAACTTGCCACTAACGTGATCTAACTCATCTGTTACCTTTACTTTGGCGTGTAAAGCTGGGTGGCGATACCGCAAATGCTGCATCAAGTTAGATGTGTTTGACCCTTTAGAGGCAACTTTTTTTCCACAGGTTTTGCGGACGGGTGATCCGTCGTCTTGAATGACTCCTTGGTCATCCTTGGTGTATCTCCCACACTGCCGACTTCACTCTTTTCTTTGGTGGAAACAAAGCTTTGCTGCTTGGTCCTTCTGCCATTGCTAAGCTAATGTAGCGTAGCCTCCATGTCTCTTGATATGCTTGGTACTTGGAGCAGGTGCACCGCTGGTGTGACTTTGTTCTGTTCAGGTTGCGCCGAAAATAATGTAACAGCATAATGTTAATTTTTTGCAAGTGAGAACAGAAACACTCGGTGTAGTGAAGCCTTTGGGATTAAATAACCGTGATGTTTTAAAGCGCCATTAATAGTAAAATCGGTTAATCGCTGCATCCCTACCCACAGCACGTCACTGCAACCGACAACAGCAGATGTTGAAGCGCACACAGTATGAGCACAGATCAGAAGAATAAAAGATTCACTAACTTTGGTGTCTTTCCTCTGGATGGAACAGAGGATGATGTTTGTTTGACTCTGACTGACACAGAGTCTGAGGACAGTGAGCTTGGTGAGACTAACAGCACAGCGACAGCTAGTTTTTGGGAGTCAGAGAGCACACAGCTACACACTGTATTAAATATGTAAAGTTACTGTGTCCTTTTAAAAGGTTTAATGTAAAACTGAACCCGGTCTGAGTTAATATACCTATATGATGAGTGTTCCTCTTTTTTCAAGGATTGTTTTTCATGCTCTATGATTTGCACCTCATTCCTATATTCATACAACCACACAGCCATAACCATACACACACTCTGCACCAACAGACTTGGTGATCTTGGATAAAATAACTGACACTGTAACAAAATAACAGACAAAAGCAACAACAAACAGATAACCAGCATTTATGTCAAGCATGCAGGGTCCAAAAACAAGGTGGGCCTTCCACAGGCCCCTTGAACAGTGGGCCCAGGGTGACCCCCCCTCTCCGGCGCATCCTGTCAACCCTTTCAGTTTTCTATCTTTCTGAAGCAAGTCGACTTAAATCATGAACAGATTTTCATACAAGTCCTAAAACTAGATAAAGTCAAATGAATTAATGTTAATTCTATGAACTATTAAGTTAAAACAGAATCAGAATAGAGAATAAAGGAGTTTGAACATGCCACACTGGGTGGTCTGACTATTTCAGAAACTGCTGATCTATTTGGATTTTCACACACAACCATCTACCTGAGTATCGTTGCTGACCATGTCCATACCTTTATGACCACAGTGTACCCATCTTCTGATGGCTACTTCCAGTTGGATAATGTGCCTCATCACAAATGTCAAATCATCTCAAACTGGTTTCTTGAAGGTGACAGTAAGTTCACCGTACTCCAGTGTTTAAGTTCAAGTTTATTGTCATGAGCATAAAGTACACTGTACCATAGGCAATGAAATACAGTTTGCCCCAGCACTCTCTTAGCTCATAACATTAATAAATAAAAATACAATAATAACAATAAAAAATACAATATTTAATTAAGTCTAAGAATCAAAGAAAATCAGACCTCAGCCCTCCTTCTAGCTAAACTGTTGTTCAGGAGCCTTGTTGCCTCACAGTGACCAGGTGGCCAAGTGTATCTAATAAAGTGGTCAGGGAGTATAATATACATAATTTAAATAAGATGGAGAAAGAAAATACATCAGTACTTGAAAATGTACCTGAAAATTTCCAGACCAAAAGTTCATAGTTCATTGAATTAACATAAAAGAGTCTTCATCAGTACGTTGTCAATTTTGTAATTATTTGTTTGTTGTTTATCCAGCAAAGATGCATCTGCTGTTATATTATTATGTAGAAATAGTTGACATTGTGTTTTTTCTCATTTGTTTAAGGAATATAACTTCAATGTATTTATACAATGAAATTATATTGCACTATTAACTAGAGCTCAGCCATTTAAAAATAGCTCAGTTCATAAAGAAATAGGAAACTGTTTTATTTCTCAACTATAAATGTAACTACTTAAATTAATTCCTTCCCTATGGCAAAACTATCCATTCCATTTCTGTTTATGCCTCTGATCACAACACAGCAGTACAGGCTTTACTCTTTCATGATAATTTGGGTGTAATACCAGACTAATGCATTGAGGGCGCTAGTGAGCAAAAATAATTTGGGTGTAATACCAGACTAATGCATTGAGGGCGCTAGTGAGCATAAAGTGTGTGAAAATCCAGGTGTCCAAAACTCATTTTGACAGTGAAATTGGGACCTTTGTGAAAACAAGAGTATAGCATCTATATAGCCTCAGGAGGCTATTTAAGTGGAAGCAAAGTGAGGACCGGCCAAAATGTCCTCACTTCCCAAAAAAGACTTCACTTTGTTGGTTAAAAACTCATGCTGGTCTCCAGTATGTAGCAAGTACAAGAACACACACACACACACACACACATTACATTCATACATGTCCCTGTAATCAGTTGGCAGTATTGGGAATGTGCTTTAGTGCTGATTGAGAGTTTGGTGAAGAGTTTTGCATGACAGTTTTTTCATAATCTTCAATAATCTGCAGTGTGCTGCGATCCTGTTATAATCTCCTGTATAAACCCTGATAGATTAAGGGGTAATTTCACTAACCTCAATCCCAGCATGCATTTAATACGTAGAGAAATCCATTTCGAAGGCCTCCTCCTGGTGTCGGTTATCAGTTATCATGTATTTGATGGAGAGCGTGGGGTCAGGCCGCACTTCTGCATCACACGTCCAATCAGAAGAAACAGAAGAACAGGATGATATCTTGTTATCTTGGAAGCGTTCACATGTTTAAAGGATAATACCAGTGTTTTTTAAGTTTGTGCCAATGGTCTAGCTTCCCCTCTCCTTTCCATTCTTCCTGGTTTGTCGTTTCTCTGCACACAGTCAGCATAGTTGCAGATATCAGCGCTTGTTTTCCTCCTGCAGAAGAAGCCATTTGCTGTTCCCTGAGAATCCATTACAGGAAACATGAAGCCAAACTTTCTGTTTTCTCCTCATTTCATTGAGCTGAGTCGAGTGTTTTCATCTCAGCGCTGCGTTACGATCCGCTCTGCTTCCCGTCAGTCAGCTGACACCAACAAGGAAGAAATGGAAGTCTCCTCCAGGAAATAATCCTCAGAAACACAAACTTTACTGTCACATGCATTTTATTTAGGAAGTCTTTGTTAGCCGGGACAGTAGTAATCTTCAGGCTAACTTTGACACTGTAAAGTTTGCATTATAAAAACGCAAAATGCAAAAAGGAGTAAATTGTGTTAAAAAAAAATCGAATGACATATGGCATCTATCGCAAAATAATTGGGGGAAATGTAAACCAGCTGTAGACAAACGGGACGCCGCCATTGGTGGATTCGCTGCCATGTGTGGGCGGCACACAAACTGATTAATTAACATTGACAGTTAACGAGTCAGGAGGAGCTGACATGTGAAATTAGAGGTTTGTAGTTGTTTTGTCGTCTGATGTCAGCTGATGATGAGAGAAATAAAAAAAAGCACATTAATGGATCCAGTGACTGCAGTTATCAGCAGAGAGCGGGGTTAGAAACCTCTTCAGCATTTTAGCATGATTGATAGCGCTGGTTTATCTGGTCAGGTTCTCTGTGTGTGTGTGTGTGTGTGTGTGTGTAAGTGTGTGTGTGTGTGTGTGTATGTGTGTGATGGTAAGAAGATTACTTTGTTTGATTAATGACTGTGGGAACTCTGTCTCTGCCCGGATTAGAATAGCACTGACACTTTGAGGATGACATAAGTGCGCGGACACACACACACACACACACACACACACACACACACACAGGGAGTGGGAGATATCCAAGCTACAAAACTTCCCAAATGTTCTACTTGTTATTACCACTAGGAGGCGGAAGTGAACGTTTTTTTTTCCAGGCAGCAGCTTGTATTTACCGTAAATCCGATGTGACATGAACGCAGCATTAGTTTTTATATTTATCCTCCATTTATCCTGCAAGAGCACTGCAGACGATTGGTTCTTCAGCATTAAAAAGAAGGTGTTTTTTTGGGTAATGAAGTATTAACTCATTCACACAACACGCTGTCGTGTGCGTGACACTTAAAACATGAACTCGCCGTTCTCACGCTCAAATAAAAAGCATGAGAATAGATAGAAAATGTGCACGTGTCATAAGTCAAAGGAGAATTTCAATGTAATTCAGAGTTTTCTTCTGTTTACATCTGGGGCCAGTTGCATAAAGCCAGTTTCAGACTAGTCTAAGCCTTAGACTGGTCTTAGATTCTCAGGTTGGACTAGTCTAATCAAGAATGTTACTTAAATATTACAACTGATTTATTTTGAGGTAGGAAGGTTAGCCACCTTCCCCCCGGCTAATCTGGAGTTAAGAACTTTGTTGCTATGGCAACGAGTCGGCCTAACTTTCAGAGCGGGACGTTTAAATACTGAAGCTGTTTCATACAAGATGCCAAATCTTTGGTTTTTGGGAAGAGTCTGAAGAAGAGAGAGAGTCTTTAGAGACAGAAACAAGCTGTTAGAGATCTACAACAACCAAGAAGTAGTAGGAACAGGTAAATATAAATGTCTAGAGCAAGTTTGACTTAAAGTCACATTTAAGTCTAAGGCCAGGTCTATCTTTATGTAACTGGCCCCTGGTTTAGATTTACTCAGATCATTTTGCAATGCGTGCTGAATCGCTTTTAAAATACAAACTTTAGCTTGAAATGAGCTGCTGTCCGGCTAACAAAGACGGCCTGAATAAAAAAAAAAGCCGTGGATGTGACAGTAAAGTGTTTTTGAGGATTATTTCCTGGAGGAGATTTCCATTTCTTCCAGTGGCTGTCAGCTGACTGACAGGAAGGAGAGCAGAATGCAGAAACGTTTTTGTCGATGCAGAAATTTATGCGATAAATAGCAATGGAAACGTATTTATAGACTGAATAATGATATAGGCTTGGCATGGCGAGGGTTCAGTTTCTTTTCTTTACAGAACATTGAAAAGTGGCTTTGGACCATTGTGGTTGTATGGTCATTACTTGGTGCATTACTGTAATATTGACAAGTGCATTTCTCTGTTTTCGTCTCTGGATGAAAGCATAAAACATTAAGGAACCGTAGCGACTTGCCCAAACCTGATCAGTTATTGAAAGAATATTTCCATTATTCATGTGGATGTGGTTTTATGACGTTCAGGAAGTCAACCCAGCTGATGGAAAGCACTTATTTCGCATTTCACTCTTTGCAGCATTTCAAAAGTTTGCATATAAATTGTCTTGACTCTCGGATGGAAGCTGAGCTCCTGTGTGGAGTTTATTGCCTCAGTAATGATCAGCGGCTCTGGGTTTTGTTAGGGGGATCGATCCCTGTCATGCCCCGTCTCTCCATATCTCCGTTTGTTTCTCCTCGTCTCCCCGGCGCTCTGCGGGGAGCCGGACTGTTAACGTGTCACTTCCTGTCAGTTTGTCTCAGCGTCATCTGCTCTGAGAGAGCCGCCGTGTTGGAAATCATTCAGACCTTTGACTCTCTCCTGTCTCTCCTCTGCCTTAACTCTCTCTCTCTGTCTCTCTTTCTCTCTCTTCTTCTGTGGCTCTTCCTTTCTCTTTCTTTCATCATCCTTTCACTCCTCCTCTGCTCCATTTTCCATCTCTTTCCCTCTTGTCTTCTCAATCTTTCATTTTGTCTTTTCTCTTGCTTTCTTCCTTCCTCTGTCTCTGTCGCTCACTGTCGTCATTCCTCTTTTTTTCTCTCGCTCACTATCCGTCTTTCTTTGTTCCTCTCACACTGTTTTATGTCTCTCTCTCTCTCTCTCTCTCTCTCTCTCTTTCTCTCTCTCTCTCTCTCTCTCTCTCTCTCTCTCTCTCTGCTCCTCCTTCTCTTCTTTGATAAAAGGGTGAGCTGTGTCCCTGTCCAACTAGTGGAAAGATTATCCTCAAATCAAAGGATTAAGCAGTCCAGACAGCCAGTCAAAGCAGTCAGGTGTGTGTGTGTGTGTGTGTGTGTGTGTGTGTGTGTGTGTATGTGTGTGTGTGTGTGATATAGATAGAGAGGCACCTATTGCTCACTCAGCCGTCCTGGTGGCAGATCCCCAAGGTTTCTTCCCTTTATTTTTCCTTATAAGGTTTTTCTTGTCTCGTCTCCACTGAGGCTCTGAATGAGATGAACATCAAATCAGACGATGCTGTAACTCTATGCTATGTGATGTCTCTCTGACCGACTCTCTCTCTCTCTCTCTCTCTCTCTCTCTCTCTCTCTCTCTCTCTCTCTCTCTCTCTCTCTCTCTCTCTAACAGGGCCTTGTACACATATGAGGGTGATGGTAATGATCTGATACTGTCAGCATCGGGGGGTAAGTCTCTTCCTTTTATGCACTAATCTGTTCTGCCATTTGTTCCTTGCTTCCTTCTATATGGAAGCCCATTAAGGACATCCATTTTATTTACACCGTTTTCCTGTGATAACGAGTCAATTTTCTTTGTTTTCTAGAGATATTGAGTTATTTATGTCATTATCTGCGCATAACGAGAAAACAAAACTTTTTTCCGAGACAATTAATTAATTAATATAGTTCCTTGAGATTCCCAACTCTTGACATTGTCACACTTAACATGTTGACCTGCCGACTGACTGAAGATCCCTGAACACTAACAAGTAGGTCCACTTCAACATGTGGGTTTTGAATATGTTTTCCTTTAGGATGCAGAAAATTATCTCATTATCCTGAGAACACAGTTTTGTTATCCCGAGGTAATGAGAGACCTCAAGATAATTTTCTCATTATCTCGGGAAAACAAAAAACTGTTTTCTTGAGATAACGAGACAATTTTCTGTGTTGTGTTCAAAACCCAAATGTTGCAGTAGATAGATTATCTCGAGAAAACTATTTTTCTGTCCCAAGATGATGAAAAAACTATTGCTCGAAAAAATTAGAAAATTATCTTGAGATCTCTGGGAAGAATTATCGAATTTTCTCATTATCCCGGGAAAACAAAATGTTTTATCTCGAGATAATGACATAAATACCTTGATATCACAGGAAAGCGACGTAAATAATATGTATGAAAATATGTCCTCAATGGGCTTCTGTACTTCTATGCTTCCTCCTCCACCTTTCGTTCCCCCCGAAGGAAGCAAATCTATCGTCCCGTGAATTCATCACGGGACGATAGATTCCCCCAAATATGACATCTTTCTGTTCTTGTTGCTTTTGATTAGATTTGATGAAAACGTCTGCCGTCCGCCTCTCGTCCCGACAGCGTTTTCGCGCCTCAATACGCTGTTTGGAAATGGGTGGAACGAGCCTGTAATTTGATGCCAGTGTGACTGTAGAGCTGATGAGTCCTGCTGGGTTCCTCCTCCTTCCCCCTCCTCCGCTGTGGAGAGAAATGAGGAGTTTTTGTCTCAGATTGTTATTGAGCCGTTAGAGAGTTGGGTTCATTATTACTCTGCTTAATAGCACCCTGTGTGATCGTTACAGCTTTATGAAACTTCTCCATATCGGATGCAGACGCACATGCAAGCACACACACACACACACACACACACACACACCAGGGTTTTCCCCCAAACTGTAAACGATAGAAAAATGGCCGGTACTCAGGTAGTCGTTTCAGCCCTCTGCCTTCCTCAGCGTTTCTGTTTCCCTAGTGGGACTGACCCATATTTCTAACCAAGGGTCCTCAATTATCAACCAAGCAGAAACCGTGCTTAGATCAGGATAAACATCAGAGAATACAACAAACATATTTACATATATACAGTCTTAAGTATGAACAAAACGTGGCTGATGTTCTTCTGCAGGTTATAGATCTGTTCTCACCATTGCCAGTAGTGCTGGGTGATATGGACAAAATCAAATATCACAATATTTTTGACCAAATACCTCGATATCGATATTGCGACAATATTGTAGGGATGACTATTGGTGCTTTCACAAAATATTTACACAATGAGATTTTTGATAAATAATCATCAGTAATGTGGATATAATGACTAAGTGGGTAAAAGCAAATAATAGAACAGCTAGAACAGTCTGGTAAGTTCAGAAAATTACATCACTTTACTGTAATGCAGCCTTTAAAACCAGGAAAAGACACTTATGCCATATCACGATATTACGATATCCAAAATCTAAGATATCTAGTCTCATATCACAATATCAATATAATATCAATATGTTTTCCAGCCCTAGTTACCAGCATTGTTAAAATGGCAACTTTCTGTCTCCTCCTCTGTCTGTGATCACTGATTTTGTGTTTCAACATGGTGTTTAACACAATTCAGGAGTTTTCACTGACAGATCTTTCTGTTTCTGTTGTCAGACGACTGCAAGACTGTACAAAAGTGATTTGATGGAGCGTCACAAAAATGCTAACAGACCAGAAATTGTCATTAGCCTCGGTTAGCCTGTTAGTGTTTTATGACTCTCGATCAAATCACTTTTTTATAGCGGTGCAGTTGAGGAGCAGTGCAGTGTGTGTTGGCTTTTCCTCATCATGCAGTCTGTCTGTGTTTTCTGTAAATGTGAATTTGTCAACAAATTCTGTCCCAAGATGTTTGTAAGTACGGAGCTGCTGTTCAGTTAGAATTCATAATAATTTATTTCGTCTTTATAATATTCATGTCAAGGAATTAATCTAAATTCATCTAAACAAGTCCATGTTCCTGCCCATGTGGTTCGGCTGCGATGTTTAAGAATGAATTGTCTTCAGTGCTAATAGCTGCAGGACAGATGCATGAACAGTAGGGCTGAACAATTAATCGAAATCTTATCGAAATCACAATATGGCCTACTGCAATTTTCAAATCGCAGGAGGCACAATATTTGTTAGAGGTGAAATGTGTCAAAATACCATTTTAAATTAAATATTGTCGTGCTGCAGAGATGTCCTGGCCTACACATCATATTCTACAGACTTAAGAAAACATCTTTGATCTACAGATCCCCGCAAAAATCACACCATAATCATTTGAATACGTTTTTCAATGAAAATGAGAATAATGATGTAAAAATTATCATTCCCTCTAATATCACAAATCATATCGCAATTGCAATATCAGTCAAAATAATCACAATTAGATATTTTTTCAAAATCGTTCAGTCCTAATGAACAGTGACTTCTGCTGGCGATGGCCTCTGCCATGCAGCGAGCCTCGCTTTCCTTCATGTGAAGTTTTCCCCGAGAGAGACGTGAATATTTCAACTCCCCCATTAATCTGAACTGTAAACCCTGGAGGACTCTGCCTGCCTCTTCAGATTAGAACAAGTAGACTACAGCCATGTGCGTGTGTTTGTATATGTATGTGTGTGTGTGTGTGTGTGTGTGTGTGTGTGTGTGTGTGTGTGTGGAGGGGGCGGGGTTGGAGCCTCCAGCTCTCCAGACATCTGAGGCAGCATTTGCTCTGAGATGGCTGGACTAGACACTTAATCTGAGGCTCTAAAGCAGTGGGCCGGCTCGTGTCACTGCTTATCTCGCCTTTCAAGGCTGCAGGCGGGGCGACACCCGCACCGCCATCCAGTCCCGAATACCAAACCGATTCATTACTGTTGCTGAATGATACAGATCTTAATTCGTTTGGGAGTCATTTGACAAAAAAAACGGGTGAGATAATATGTGTTTTCTCCGTCTGAGAGATCTGACTTGTTTGAGAATTGTTCAACGCTGAACAATTCTCCAACTTGCTGTTATACACCCAAAGTCATCACTGCTGTCTGCTTAAATTTGAACTTTAATTGATTTCTTGACCCTGCAAACATCCCCAAGTCACTGTTTATTTTTTATAGTTATGGCTAAAAAAACAATAACCATCCAATGGCAGAAATCCCAGATCTGGATCACCACCAAAATCGAATTAGTTGTTCTTTGGCCCGAGGCAGATCTGTCCACCAAATATCATGGAAATCTGTTTTTGCAATATCCTGCTGACAGACAGACAAACAAACAAACGGATTATCATTATTCTAATTATTAGATTGCCATACCTTTAATCAATACTGGCTCAAGCTCCCGTCATTTTTTGGAGGCTTTCAATGCAAGTTGTCTACCACTGAAATCATGAATTTGTATTTTATTCCTATGGTCAAAGACAGTCTAATCAGTATTTGTAGAAATGAACAAAGCAAGAAGACATGAATTTGACTCTGCTGTAGGAATCATTGTAACAACGCATTATGTAATAACAACGCATTATGTAATAACAACGCATTATGTAATAACAACGCATTATGTAATAACTCAACAAAATGTAATACATTTTCACTTCAATATGTAATAACACCCGCATTTTGTAAAAATCTGCCGCATTTTGTAATACACAGCCTGAACGCAACATGTAATAAATGTCCCCTCATTTTGTAATAAATTATTACATATTGCGGTGGTTATTACTTTTTTTTTTGATGAAAATGTAATAAAATGGATGTCTTCATTCATAAAAATCGTTATAACATGTTTTTTTTATGCATTCTAGCATGAATCATACTGACTCAAAATTCATTTTAAAAAGATACTATTAGTTCAGTAGATTAGTATCTTTCACTGGTCAAAACTACATTAAGGGAAATTTATTACATATTGCGTTCAGGCTGTGTATTACAAAATGCGGCAGATTATTACGAAATGCGGGTGCTATTACATAATGAAGTGAAAATGTATCACATTTTGTCGAGTTATTACATAATGCGTTGTTACAATCATCTAATGAAGTCTTGGTGTTTTCCAGGTGGGGGTCTGGCGGAGATCACACTGACCTTTGACAACGCCATGGTGATGTACGGCTTCTGCAGCCTGAAGGAAGCCACCGCCGCTCTGCCGCGCTACATCCTCATCAACTGGGTGAGTCGGCGGCGGGACGCGGGCGGAGACGGGACGGGGCGGAGACGGGGCGGGGCGGGGACGGAGACGGGACGGGGCGGGGGGAACACGGTGGTGAAGGTGTAAAGATTTAGAGGCGGCGTTTGTGGGTGTCAGCTGCCCGACGGGAAGCAGAGCGGAGATGAAAACACTCGATTCAATGAAATTAGGAAAACAGAAAGTTTGGCTTCATATTTGCTGTGATGGATTCTCTCGCTCTGTGGAAGTTGATTTGGTAACACTTTATAATAACCATCATTAATAAATGGTAAATTGATAGTTAATTAAACTTTAGTTAATAGTTATTTTACTGTTAACAAACAATGAAATGATCATTAATAATGTTTACTAATTATTAGTAATGCTATAATTTATGTTATTTTATCATTAGTTTGTGTAATATAAAATCATTTGTTTATAAATTATATATTGTATCATAGCTGATAAGAGACGGTAAAAAGGGTAAAAAGCTATGATACAATATATAATTTATAAACAAATGATTTCATATTACACAAACGAATGATAAAATAACATAAATTATAGCATTACTAATAATTAGTAAACATTATTAATGATCATTTCATTGTTTGTTAACAGTAAAATAACTATTAACTAAAGTTTAATTAACTATCAATTTACCATTTATTAATGATGGTTATTATAAAGTGTTACCGTTGATTTTTTCATACTGGACAAGAATGAACGGCAGCAAATGAGCGCTGATATCTCCAACTATGCTGACTGTGTGCAGAGAAACGACAAACCAGGAAGAATGGAAAGGAGAGGGGAAACTAGACCACTGGCACAAACTAACTCACTCACTAACTTTCTGCTTACCACAGGAGTTAGTTATAGCAGCTTTGTGGGAATTATGAGCAAAGTTTGACCGAACAGATTGCTTGGCTGATTGTATAATGCGTGCTGCAATTTCATATGCGTGCTGTAATTAGGGCTGTCGCAATAACCGCAATATTGCAATACAAGCCAACCGCGGTGGATGGCAAGCAACCGCCACAACCGCGCTATGTTCACGTTTTTTCTTTTTTTCATGAGGCTAGGCACTTCTTGTTTTACACTTCAATGCGTGTGTATTGAATGTTGAATAAATTCATAATGAAAACAATAAGAGTGTATTTACATGGAGCCTTTTAATCAGTCAATGACATTACCCTTTTTTCCGGGAGGATTGGAATGGATGTGCCCGTTATGAACCCCGGGGCGCTCGGGCTTGATGTGGGCGGTGCAGCCCGTTTTTATATCAAGTCCTGACTCCGCCTCTCCGGGCCAGTTGGTTTACAGCGGTGAAAATTACAATGGGACCCAATCATTGCGGGGGCAAAACAAAACGTCTTTTTCTGGACACTTATGGAGTCGTATGTTTTGATAGAGCTGTTGCTTCATCAGAAAGAACAGCAGTAAAGAAATAACCGACGCAGGTCCATCTGTCAAAAACGTGCTGGATTTGGTGTTTTGCGCATGTCAGAAAACTTTTATTTTGATTACATTCTGTGGAGCATGTATTGCAAACACATCATAATGCGATCGTTATATTTAGCGCTCATGTAAACACTCGCGTAGCAATCTTCCTTCAGAATGATTTAATTCAGAATGAAAAAAAAAATCCCAAAGCATTTGGCATTTTGCCAGTAAATTGGTACGGCTGATGCCGGTTTGCTCTTCTTGCTTGTCATCCAGAGAGGTCTAATGATCACAGCGCTTCCCACACACAGTGTAGCCCCCCTCCCTCCGCTACGAGCGGAGACTGTAGGTTATATATGATATGCAAATTAGCATGTGACGTCATCTGGCGACTTCTTATCGCATAACCGTATACCGCGCTGTTGAGCGAACCTAAATCACCGCAGGGGAAATTCCTTCACCGCGACAGCCCT
>NW_027282844.1:40000-142376 GCF_046629955.1 Centroberyx affinis
TGTGGCTTAGATAATAATAAGATGGAGATTAAAGCAAAAGGAGACGCATTTGTTCCCCGACTGCCAAAGCGTTTGTGTGTGTGTGTGTGTGTGTGTGTATGTGTGTGTGTGTGTGTGTGTGTGTGAGTATGTGAGAGAGTAAGAGAGGTCTGGACACATTTTCTGTCCAATCAGCGGAGGGAGTGTGTGTGTGTGTACTGAAGTGTCATTATATTAAGTGGCTGTTCTCTCTCCCACACAGCCTTGACTTCAACACACTGATGGGCTTTTCAGTGGCCTGTCCTGGGATAATAATAATCATAATAAATATAACTCCATTTATATTGCATACACTACCAGACACACCTGGTTGAATGTTCTGTTTTTCATTCTCTCAAAGCCATTTTGATCTAAAGGCTTCTGCTTAAATGCTTGAAATGTGTTTCTCAGACAAATATAAATAGTGAAGTTGATCCTATGTATGAATTTCTTTCCAAAGCTTTGGCCTTTCCATCAAGGCAAAGGGCGGCTACTTCAAAGAATCTAAAATATAAGATAGTTTTGATTTGTTTAACACGTTTTTGGGTCACTGCATAATTCCATTTGTGTTATTTCATAGTTTTGATGTTTTTATTATTATTCTAAAATGTGGAAAATAGTAAAAATAAAAATCCCCCCTCAGGGAGTGGACGTTATCGTCAACGCCAGCAGCCTGGAGGACATCGACCCGTCAGCCATCGGACAGCGGCTGACCAACGGGACGGGGGCGGCGGTGGTGGCCAGTCCCGTCCTGAGCCGCCTGAGAACCAGAGAGGACGAGCAAGGAGAACATGTGGTGAGAGAGAGAGAGAGAGAGAGAGAGAGAGAGAGAGAGAGCGAGAGAGGAGGAGGAGTAAAGAGAGAGAGAAACATTTTATTTTTACAGTTATCCAGAGCGACTTGCAGTGAGGAAAACAGTAGAATAAGCTTCGATTCCTGCAGTAGAAACTACCAGTGTTTTCATCATCTTAGTGTTTTGATGAGAACATCCTTTATATTTAGTCAGATTTTAGTCATGGCATATTCATTAAATTTAATCAACTACATTAATTACATTATGCTCGACAGAAATACGTCGACTTCAACTGTTCAAACCTTAGAATAGATGAAAAAAAATAGCACCACTCTTTTATAATAAGCAACTGTCCCACTTCCCACTACTATAATTGGAGAGCGGTTTGAGTGTTTGTGTGTCCCACCATGGAGGAGAGGAGAGGAGAGGAGACAAGGAGAGGAGAGGAGGAGACAAGGAGAGGAGGAGAGGAGAGAGGAGGCAAGGAAAGGAGGAGAGGAGAGGACAGGACAGGAGGAGAGGAGACAAGCAGAGGAGAGGGGAGAGGAGAGGAGAGAGGAGGCAAGGAGAGGAGAGGAGGAGAGGACAGGAGGAGAGGAGAGGAGACAAGGAGAAGAGAGGAGAGGAGACAAGGAGAGGAGGAGAGGAGAGGGGACAAGGAGAGGAGGAGGTTATAAATTCTAGTTACCTTAATTTACTTATCTATCGATTATTTTTTCAATTAATCATTTAGTCTATAAAATGTCAGTATTGATATGAAACAGAGAAAAGCAAACAAATCTTAGCCTTTGTGAAGCTGTAACTAGCAAATGTTTGGTATTTTTACTTGATAAAACTGTTAATCAGTTATCAAAATTATAATGGATTAATTTTCGACTAATCCATTAACTGATTAATTGTTTCAGTGCTACTCTTTTAGTGTAAGTGTAAAGACACAGAGTAAAGAGACAAGAGCAGATTTAGAGTTTATACAGTGGATCTTTGTCTCACCTGCTGTGTGTCACACATGGGAATAATGTTTAATCTCTACTAACTTTAGCCGACTTTAACAATTCAATTCAATTCAAATTAGCTTTATTGGCATTAAATACAACAGTATCTGTTGCCAAAGCAAAACAGTGATAATCAAGAAAAAGTAGCAATAATAACAACAAAGATAATTGAACAATAGAAAGTTGCAATTATTCAATCAAACACAAAGGACAAAATGGAAAATATTTCAGTCAGTTCTCCTGTCTCAGGTTTTCACATGCTGCATGTTATATAAACAGCAGCTAGTGTAGCACACTCACGTTTTTCTCCAAGGAGATAAAGGAGTTTTTTGTCAGGAGGAAGTTTTTCGAAATTACACAGATTTTGGAGTTTGGAGAAATATTTCTCTCTCACATTTTCATACATCTAGACAGCAGAGAAAAGCAGAGAAACAGAGAAATCCATGCAGACCGGGTTGTGAATTATGACCAAAACCTCCTGTCTTTTGATAGATAAGAACTGTTTCCAATAGTAAACATAAAAAAAAAAAAAAGTAAAACCAAAGGAGATTTTCCCTCAGATGGAGCAGCTCATTCTGAATGCAGGATTAGTGGAGTTTGAGTGAAAATTTGCAGCAAATGTTGTGAAGTTCCTCAGAAGTTCCCGGTTAAATTTTCACCACAACAAAAACTTTTACTTCCGTTAATCAATTCGACACCGCTCAGTAAAAGCATAGGCGTAGAAAATGCTGCTCTAAGTGCCGTAAAGCAGGCTGCTGTTTGTCACACAGAGCAGGAGAGAGAAATTAAACGTCTGAATCGGTTCATGGAGACGAAGCCGCCGTGTCCGTCTGCAGCGCCGGGGGGGGGGGGAAAGAGAGACGGAAAGATAGAAACAAGGAAAGAGAGAAAAGAAGTGGAGAAAATACTGTAGATGTGGGAAGATAAAGGGAAAGGCAGCTGAACGGACGGACAGCGGGGGAGCGGGAAACATTTTAGCAGCTAACCTCCTGTTATGGGCTGTTTTGGGTCTGTTTTGGGTCTGAGGTACGAAAAAATGTGATTGAGACGCTGCATTCAAGTGCAGTCGGGAATTCGCCTAGTCGTTCGCGTTCACGTGCTTTACGGTCGCAAAGTTATTACTATTTCAGGGGGATTATGAATGTAAATACCGCAGGAGATTAACAGCACTACAGTTAACAAGGCAAGGCAAGGCAGCTTTATTTGCATAGCACATTTCATACACTGAGGCAATTCAAAGTGCTTTACAGAGTAATAACAAATACAGTAAAGGTAAAAAAAAATGTACAATTAAAAAGTGCAAAAGTACAGACAAGAGATCCACAAGATAAAAGACGTAAAAAGTAAACTAGTGCAGTTCAAATGAAGTGAAATAGAAAGATAAAAGAAGAAGAGGAGTAGAAAAGTGAAAAGTGCATTAAAATCACATGTAAAAGAAATTTAAAAAAAGATATAAATAAATATATATTACAGTGCAGATGAGTTGTTGCCCTAGATTTCTTAAAAAGCCCGGGCGAACAGAAACGCTTTAAGCCCTGATTTTAAAAGATTGTAAAGTGGAGGCAGGCCTCAGATCAGTTCTGGAAGTTTGTTCCAGGCCTTAGGAGCATAAAAACGAAAAGCTGCTTCTCCGTGCTTTGTTCTGACCCTGGAACAGTAGGCAGACCAGCACCTGAAGACCTGAGGGGGTCTGGAGGGGTTCATAACAACAAGGAATGTCCATGTCTTTTAAGTTTGTTTTCGGCTTTTGTTTTGCTGCAGCTACAGCTTCCCGATTTGTCCGACTCGATCGTCCGACAGAATAGTGTGTTCGTGTAAATGCGACAGCAGGGTGGGTGAGCCCGTTAGGAACCAAGTTATTTACAGTCCCAGCATGCAGCGGTGCAGCCACAGAACACTTCCCATCACAGGCCCAGAGGTCACAACAGAAATACAACGCTACAAAACAAAAGCACAATTACTGTCTGCAGCCACGAAGGTCAGGCTGCAGACAGTAATTGTGCTTTTAGTTTCTCACCCTGAAAAGGTCATTTACACACACACACACACACACACACACACACACACACTCACACACACACACACACACACACACACACACACACATACACTCACACACATACTCATGGACACACACACACACACACACACTTGCTCTCCTGGCTATTCTTGTGACTAACAAACCACACTGCTACTTCCCCTCTCTCTCTCTCTCTCTCTCTCTCTCTCTCTCTCTCTCTCCCTCTCCCTCTCTCTCTTTCCCTCTCTCTCTCTCTCTCTCTCTCTCTCCCACCCCCCCTCTCTCTTTCTCTCTCCCTCCCTCCCTCTCTCTCTCTCCCCTCTCTCTCTCTCTCTGTCTGTCTATGTCTCTATCTCTCTCTCCCTCTCGTTCTCTCTGTCTCCCTCTCTCTCTCTCTCTCTCTCTCCCTCTCTCTCCCTCTCTCTCTCTCTCTCTCTCTCTCTCTCCCTCCCTCCCTCTCTCTCTCTCTCTCTCTCTCTCTCTCTCTCTCTCTCTCTCTCTCTCTCTCTCTCTCTCTCTCTCTCCTCCAGGGCACGGTGTACGAGAAGACCAACGCAGAGGTGGAGATGAAGAAAATCAATAGAGAGGAATTCTGGGAACAGGCCAAGGTAGGCGTGGTGTAGGAGAGAAGGAGGGAAGGAAAGAAGGAGGGAGGGAGGAGGGGAGGAGGTACGAAAGAAGGGAGGGAGGGAGACAAAGGAAGAAGGGGAGAAAAGAAGAAGGGTGGGAAGGAGGGAGGCAGGGAGGGAGTAAAGGAATGAGGGAGGGAGTGAGAAATGGGAGGAGGAAGGAAAATAAAGGGAGGCAGACCAGGAAGGAGGGAGGGAGGGAAGGAAAGGAAACAAGGAAGGAAGGAGGGTGGAAAGGAAGGAATGAGAGGCTGGGAAATAAGGAAAGTGGGAGGGATGGAAGGAAGGAGGGAGGGAGGGAAAGAGAAGGAAGGAAGACAAAGGGAGGGAAGGAAGGAAACAATGAAGAAATGAAGGAAAAGAATGAGGGAGGGAAGAAGGAATGAAAGAGGGAAGGAAGGAATGATGGAGGGAAGGAGGAAGGGAAGAAAAGAGGGAGGATAAATGTTTGAATTTGGAGAAAAGTATATTTTGTAGGAAATATTTAAAACAAATTTCACTATTTCTGAATAGTAGAAATAGTTTTTATTCAGAGTTCAACAGAGTTTCTAGGAACCTTCAACACGAGTCTTTTCTCAGTCACAGAAATATTAATCGATTTTATTCATTTATTTTTTAGTACAGAAACACTTTGAATCCTCAGTACTGGTCTTTTCTCAGTAGCCGGGACACAGTCAGATTTCTTAAAGCAGTAGTTCTCAACGTGGGGTCCGTGGACCACCAGGGGTCCGTGAGAGGGTTCCAGGGGGTCCCCAGCAAACTGATGAATTGTTAAACTTCAGCATTATTTCATTTACAAGAAGTTAACACGATTAGAGAATGTAGAAGAAAAGACTGTTTTGATCGTAGTTTCTCTGTTATCTCTCTACCTACAATACACATAGTCATGGGATTCTGGACAAAATCATATCTGACAATAAAAATATTCTCGGATTTGGGTTCAAGAGACAAAATCTCATCAAATGGGGGTCCGTGGCCCTAATGTGGACTACATTAGGGGTCCTTGATATGAAAAAGGTTGAGAATGACTGTCTTAGAGCGTCTCAGTGTGAGCGGCTGAGATGTGGATCTGAGTGGAGGTGAAGAACAGAGTGTCTTTCCCCTTTTCCACCGACATGGAACGGGCTTTACATACAATAAAACCCAAAAGCAGTGATGTGAAACTACCACAATGAATGATAGAAAAATAAAAATGAATTTAAAAAAAATATATATAATAGAAAATAGGAATAAAAGGTAATATATGAGGTAAACAGGTACAACTAAAAACACACAAACAAACAGAGATACAATTAAAAACAGATCGAACTTTACATAAAAGTGTGTGCTGAAATAAAATGATAAAAAATAGGAATAAAAGGTATATACAAAAAATAAATGTAATATAGTAATATAGTATAGTATAATATAGTATTATAATTATATTATAGTATATAATAGTAGGTAGTTGGTCTATGCCATCTTGCTACTACTGTTTCCTTCCGGTGTGTATTGTGCAACGCCCTCCGTTGATGACACATCCTTGATTACAACCGTTCCGCTCAAAACCGGTGGAAACGCAGACTGGTTCGCTAGATAGCACCGAAGACTCCTGAAGGGAACCGGCTCAAGAACCAGAGCTAGTTTGGTGGAAAAGCAGTGTCTCTTGAGTCCTGCAGCAGCAGCTCTGCCTGCAGCAGGCTGAGAGGAAACACAGAGCGACAGCCGGCCTCCCTCCTCCCGCTGCAGGTCTCTCACTGGATTTTGCCCTTCACAGCTCACACAGCTCTGCACCCTGCATGGTCCAGACTCTCAGTGTGTCTGAAGCTGTTGATCTGCAGAGCGGTTCAGTTCAGCTGCTGAATATCGCTGATGTCAGACAAGAACCACAAATATACAAAAAGAAAGCAAGCGTGGAAGTAACTAATTACATTCTCTAGTTACTGTCATTTATTGGCGGTTTTGTGCACTTGTACTTTTTTGAGTATTTCTTTAAAGTCATTAATTTTACTTTTATTATAACTATATTTTGGCTGTAAGTATTGTACTCAGCTACATTTTAAATCACATTCATTACAGAGAACATATTTTTATGAATCTCCATAAGCAACAGAAACTGAAACAATGTAACACATCCATGTCTTCTTTATTTAGAGCGTCTTTGTTAGCCGGGACAGCAGTTAATTTCAGACAAGCTTTGACATGAAGTAGGGCCGGGCGATAATTCAATATTATCGTTTATCGTCTTTCAGTGGAATCATATCGTGATGATGTGAAGATATTTTAATATCGTGACACACATTTCTGCTGTCTGAATTGATGATGACAAGCAAATTTTACTTAAAAACTCTCATAAAATGAGGTATGGTAGGAATATTATTTGAATATTTGAATAGTTTTGTTTGACATCACACTTAACATTACCATTCGGTTCAATGAGATGAACATTAATTTGATTATTTAACGTGATTTTGCATACATGAACTATATCGTGATATGTATTGATATAGAGAAAAATCCTTATGATTATCATGATATTGATTTCAACCATATCGCCCAGCCCTAACATGAAGTTTGTATTTTAAAAACGTCAAAAAACGAGTAAATCTAATCTAAAAAAAATTAGATATGCATTGCAAAATGATTGGGGGAAATGTAAACTAGACGTAGACAGCAGTAAATTGGCTATAACTCTAAATGAGAATTATATTTTCAGTCTATGATATTTATCAATCTCTATCACGACCAATAGGAACAACATTGATTGGGAGAGTCTTGAAACTCCAGTGGGTGGAGAGTTTTTGTTCCAAAGTGAACGGGACAGAAAGTGGGTTTTGAAAGCCAGAAAGCTCAGCAGCTGGTGAAGTAATGGATGAGTCACTGTTATCGTTCAACAAGCCCATCAACCCCGCACAGATATAATATCGCCATTTTGCCTTTTGTTAGACAGTAAAAACCTTTCTTATTGCCTCCTTGAAGAGTGCTGTAACAGGAAAGTTGATTGAAGAGTGCATTTTGTTGTGTGTGTGTGCGTGTGTGTGTGTGTGTGTGTGTGTGTGTGTGTGTGTGTGTGTGCATGTGCAGCGCGAGGAGGAGCTGAGGAAGGAGGAGGAGAAGAAGAAGGTGGCGGAGGAGCGGCAGCGTTTCGAGGAGGAGCGGATGGAGCTGGAGAGGAAGGAGCAGGAGGACCGAGAGAAGAGGTACCGCGAGAGGGAGCGGCAGATCGAGGAGCACAGGTACAGAAACAGATCCAGATCCAGATCCGGATCCGGATCCACTCTGTTTACATGCACAGAGGATTGTCTTCTTAAAGGAACAGTCAGTAATATGGACTCTTTAGTAACATCTAACAGCAGGCAGAGGAACTACAACAACATCAGCAAATGTTCTGTCCCACCATGCTAAAAATGTTTTCTATAGTGTTTCTATAGTCATTCAGGAGCGGTGCTGCTGCTGAAGATGCGCTGGATATTTATACAAATGTATTTCTGCTGAGACACAGCTTCACGAAAAATCATATTGGGCAAACACTGGAGCTAAAGTTTGCTATGTATCTTGTGTGGCTAATAGTGATGCGCGGATCGGCTGACGCCATCCGAATCCGCGTGTAAGCATAAATCATCCACCCGCCACCCACCTGAACAAATTATTTTCTACGATTTATAGACCCGCACCCGCATGGACATTTCACTCCACCTCTATATTGCCTTTTAAATTATATATGTGTTTTCTTTATTGTGTGTTCGTTGTAATGATGTATGAGTGTTTTCTCATACACAACGATTTACTTTAAATATTAGAGAAGCTGCTTTCAGTAATTAAACGTTTCCGTGGTGAACTGTGCCTTTGCAATACAGTTTCATATTTATGCTGCGGTCCCGTTTCTCTCTTGTATAATAGAAATAATTGTTATTTTTTGTCTACACAGCGTTTTAGAGAATGTAATTAATATTTTCCTCATTAATGATGTATTATTTCACACACCCGCAACCCATCCGCTATTAATCAGAATGTTAATTTTTATGACCCGATCCGCGGATTAACCACTGTGCCCGCGGATATAACTGCAATCCGTGCATCACTAGTGGCTAACATTAGCTACATCATCAAATGTAAGGCCAACTCTGCGTCGGTCTGAATGTTTTTCAGAGTCCTAAGATCCCTCCGCCTTTGAAATACTGCAGCAACGTTCACTCTGGTTTTGGAGCAGCTTTGTCATCGTGGCTTTTTTGGGCTTTAGGTTTCGTTGCAGTTTGTGCGTTCAGAACTGAAAGAAGTCCGGAACACAAGGGGGGGGGGGGGAACATTTCCACCAAAACAGAAAGTACAGGCCGGACTGCTTGTTTAGAAATCTTGAAATCTCTGCAGCCGTTGAGGAAGCAGTGGAGCGACTGGCTTTGATCAAAAACACTTGCGAACCCCCGCTCATATATTATGGTTATTTTGTGCAATGAGCCAGTAAAATATTACTGATTATTCCTGTAACCTTACTACTGAAGTCTTGGTTTCGGGTCGATATGTAAACATCATAACCGGGTTAGAAGAGCCGGGTTTAACTCATACTGCCTAATGCTTAAGATTCAAAATGAAGTCCGCTCAGGAATATGCAAAACTATCTGTCACTACTGCCTCAAACTGTTCATCACAGAGTCTGGTGTGTAAAGAAGTAAAGTAATATCTAATCTGTAATCTGTGTGTGTGTGTGTGTGTGTGTGTGTGTGTGTGAACAGGAAGAAGATGCAGGAGGAGGACGAGGCCAGAGAGAGGTTGCAGAACCAGCCTGCCATAGTAAGTGTAGCCTTCGGTGTGTGTGTGTGTGTGTGTGTGTGTGTGTGCATGTGTGTGTGTGTGTGCGTGTGTAAAAATTAGATGAGATCATTAACCGTGACTGTCAGACTACTGCCCATGAATCATTCATCCTGTCTGAGGGGGCAGAGGGAGACGATGAGGTAAAAATTTAAATTCTGTGTCGGACACAGTCTGTTTACATTTAATGGCGACATCAACGATAAAATGAATCCGCTCACTCGTGTAGCGAGTATGAATACACACTTCTCTGCTGTTCTGTGACTCTCACTTCCCTGAAACGTGTGTGAACCGAGTACTGAACCGCACTGAACCCAGGAGACTTTACCCAGGAGACATTTTACACACAAGACAGTAACAATAACAGGACTGAGATTCATATTTTCAGGCGTCTCGGTGCTGTTATTTGGAGTTCAAACAGCAAACTGTTCTCACCCGGACAAACGAACTGAATTAAAGGAGTAAACGCGTTCAAATGAGTTCAAATAAACCCGCTCCAAACACGCTTGTTGTGAACGCAGCCTTTATTCTCTGTTCTCCTGCCTGCAGCTCTATTCTTTGCTCCTGTATTGACAAAATTTTCGGTAACACTTTACAATAAGGGTCACTAAGTTAAGGGTTAGTTAATGCTTAATTAACAGTTAACTAATGTGTAATTTACTAATTGTGTTCATGTTAACTAAGTAAATGATTACCAGACACATTAGTTAGTTAGTACATTAGGGTCACTAAGTTAACACATTAGTTAACTTAGTGACCCTTATTGTAAAGTGTTGCCAAATTTTCAATAAAGTTCATCTTATGCCATGGAGTCACCGCAGCAAGAACAAGCAACACTACTAGAAGAAATATGGTTAACACTTTGTTTTCCGGCTCTGCAATTTCCTAATAATTTCCTAGAAAGGAACTGTTAATTTCTTAGGAGGTTTTCCTGGAAAGAACCATGCATTTCTGTACTAATTACTTAATTTAATATTACTTTTCCAATAAATAGTTTATAGTTTTTCAGTTCTTTACAGGACATTATTTTAGAAATGTTCAGTATCTTATCGACCGGACTGCTGACATTTTCTATACGACTACTACATCATTTCATGGTTCTTTCCAGGAAACTTCCTAAGAAATGAACAGTTCCTTTCCAGGAAATTATTCAGAAGTTGTGGACAAATATGGTTTCCAAACAGCACAAATTTGACAAAATTTCACCATATTCCGAAAAGTATATGGCTAATACTGTGGTAGCCACTGCACATGTCCCCCTTTATGATCTTATTTGGCAGATATGCTTTCATTACTACTACAGGGAATTCTTTGCTGAATGTTATACAGTAGAATCAAATAGAGGTGAGTATTTGTCACCCGACCTGAGAGCAAAACTTGATTTTTCCCTGCATTTTTCAGTAAAAAAAAAGCAGTTAATCAAACATCCAGTAAAATGTGGGACTTCTACACCAGCTGCATCTGGATGTAAGATCTGTAGAGCACGCTGTAAGCTGTCCTGCACTAGAAACGAAAACCTGTAAAATTCTAAGAAAAGCAAGTTGGACGGCAACAGTAAACCTTGTACAAAGTAAACCTTTCGGTGTGTTCGGTGTGTTTCGGGCTCATGTGACGCTCGGTACCTTTTTAAGCCTCGCACACGTTCAGTTCTTGAATATAGTTTTTGTCAGTTTGTCGGTGGCGTGCGGTGAGACACGCGCCTCCGATCTGTTGTTTTTCTGCTCTCACTTCCCTCTCCTCCACAGCATCACTTCCCCGTCCAAATGAGTGTATTAAGATGCCATTTGCACGCCTCTGGGTTTTTATGCGGGAGTCACGCTGAGAGAGAAAAATGAAACTAATTTGGTTGACAGTGGGGTTTGTTTTTGGAGAACAGTGATTTTATGCTTTGTGTGTAGTAGGGAAACTGTCATTTGCAGTGTAGCAGTCCTGGTATGTCTTTGTGTTTGTGTGTGTGTGTGTGTGTGTGTGTGTGTATGTGTGTGTGTGTGTGTGTGTGTGTGCGTGTGTGTTATCTTTTTTATAAGCACACATAAAACCATTAGGACATTGCAATCAACTGCCTGCTGTGTTTTATCACAGTATTTTAGCAGATGTTTCCTACATCTCTCAATCTCTATCTTTGGAGTCGGTTAGTACACACACACATACACACACACACACACACACACAGACACACACACACACACACACACACACACAGACACACACACACACACACACACACAGGGGTTAGATTGCCTTGCCAGCCAATCTGACACAAAGAAGTCCCAATCATAAACTGAGGGATCGTAACACGTCTAAAAGTCATGGAATTGTAAAATAGTATTTTCAAAGCCTGGAGAAATTATGAAAAATGGGAGAAAAGTTTAGCAAAAGACATAAAATTTGATTTGTGAAGTTACTGATTTTTCTTTCTTGAATACTGTCAAAAGGGTGTGACGGCATGGCTCCTATCTATAATAATAAAATCAGATTATAATCCTTGATTTTAAAGCCAAGACCAGACTAATACTTAAAGTTAGTGTGGTTCATGGTGACTTTTTTTATTCGGTCTCATTAAAATTTGGAGATTTGAAAAGGAGTCGCGGAGAAGTCATGGAAAAGTTGAATTTCCTCAGTGAAAGGTGTGTGAACCCTGATAAACCGTCCTGGGTGGGATAAGCTGTCCTCCCGATTGGCCTGATGGGGGCGCTGTAATCAGAAATGGTAACACTTTACAATAAGGGTCACTAAGTTAAGGGTTAGTTAATGCTTAATAAGCATTAAGCATTAACTAGTTAATGCAACTAGTTAAGCATACTAGTTAAGCATTAACTAGTTAGTTAATGCTTAATCAGATTATATCAGCATTAACTAGTTAGTTAATGCTTAATAAGCATTAACTGAGCCTTAATTAACAGTTAACTAATGTGTCTGGTAATCATTTACTAATGGTGTTCATGTTAACTAAGGTATTAATGTATACATTATTTAATAGTCATCTTTATAAACTATTAAATAATGTATAAATTAATACCTTAGTTAACATGAACACCATTAGTAAAGTACACATTAGTTAACTGTTAATTAAGGGTTAGTTAATGCTTATTAAGCATTAACTAACCCTTACTAAGCATTAACTAACCCTTAACTTAGTGTACCCTTATTGTAAAGTGTTACCTTAAAAATTAACAAATCCCATATGTTTGACTTCTACTAATCACCACCAGGAGGCAGACATGGACGATTTTTCACAATCGGCAGCTCGTATTTTCCGGTAAATCCGATCGGACTTGAACGCAGCATTGCCCATGTTGTTATGTAATATTAATCCCATCCAGACAGACAGACAGACAGACAGACACTGTAATCATTCGCTGTCATCAGGCTTTGTGCTAAAACATCAGTCACTTCAGTAAATATCAGCAGACATTAACTCTTGCTCCCTCTTCCCTTTGAGTCTCGGTAAACAATCAAATGACTCAAGAAATATAAAACTAATCACTAGTTTAAAAGCCATCAGTTCAGCCAGCCGGCGGCTTTGTGTTTGTGTTTAATAGTTGTTGAGTTGTTGTTTTCCCTCATTTACAGACTCTAGAGGTTCATTGTTAAAACATAGTTAATAAATCCACATCTCTCATCATTTTTTAACGGTAGACTATCGGATGAATCACGCCGCTAGATATTTTCCCTCAGTGACTCAACACACACTTTCAGATCATTTTATTGCCCTTACTCTTTATTTGTGCTTTTATTTTGTTTTTGTGTAGCATTCTCCTCTGTTTGAATTTGAGTATCATGTGCTTTCTAAAGTCTATAGCCTTTTTTTAAGTGTAGATACATGGGTTTCTTTGCCTTCTCTCCTTTCTTTTCAGTTTTTTTTTTATCATTTGTATGTACCTAAAAAGACAACATCTGTAAGAAAAATGGGAATCATTTGAAGAATTTCCCCAACAGAGGGTCACTCCTGGCTTCATTTCCCCTCCTATCAGCCGTGTGGTTTCTCTCTGGTATTCATCACTGGTCTTGAATGAAACTGGTAGAAACTCAGAGGCTCTGTCGCCCCTTGCTGGCGGGTTAATGTAATCGTTCCCTTCTTTTTTCTAATAAGGGATTTGTGTTTGATTACTCAGGGTTCAAGTCTTCCAGGGGTTTCCTATAGTACATTATTTAAATTAGGCCAGCTACCATCATTGCTGCATTTTAAGTAAATACAGGATTTTAAGTTTTGCAAACTTGATTGCCTTGATTAATTTTCATTATGTAAAGCTTGTGTTTAAATGGACTTGCTCCTCAGCCTTTCTGTAAATACATCAAGAGACTACAGAGCTGCAGCAGATCCATCAGAGCAGCTTCAAGTGGCAACTGTAAAGTTTCATTCTGCAAAACATCTTTTGCTCAGACTGAAAGGAGCAAAGTCCTGGAACTCACTACCTGATCACTTGAAATCTGCTGCAAACTTCACACCACTTTTAAGAGAGTTACCAAATCCTGTTTCATTCAGCAACAAACGTGTACTCATGTCTAGTTTTCTGCAGTTATGTTACTACTAAATGTGTGTTTTATGGTATCTTGTTGTACTCAGTTTACCTTTTTTTTTCCTCCTTCCGCCTTTCTTTCCTTTTTTTTTTTACCTTGTGCTCTATTGTATCTTGCTGTACTCGGTTTACCTTCTTTTTACCTCACTGTTTCAATCTCTTATTCTCACAAAAGCCCTTCTAGGGACGGGTGTTGCAAATTAGCATCCGCTATAAACACTATGATACTTGCATCGGATAGCTGTTCTCAGTTTGTCTATGTATATTGTATCTGTCCGTATCAAATAAACCATAAATAAATAAATAAGTCTCCAAGGAAAACCTCCAGCTTTTTCTGTTCTGCGTCCTCATCTTCATCTTCATCTCTCCTCCCTGCAGGCAGCAGAGCCGAGCCAAGAAGATCTGAATCAGGACAAGAAGGAGTCTGAGGTGGAGGTGAGTCTGACAGACAGACATATAGCCTACATTAATACATAATAATATTGATAATAATCATCTTAGTTCACATAGCACTTTTCAAAACACAAAGCGCTTTACAAAGAATAAAAAAAAAACTAAATCAGCAGCATAAGCTACAGTATAAAAACAAGTAATAAATATAAAAACTAGGCAAGAATCATAAATGTGAGGTCAAAGACAATAATGAAAGCTCATTATATAAAAGCTAATAAGTCTATAAAAATTAGTTTTAAGAAGTAATTTAAAGGATGATACAAAGACAAAGAATCAATCACCTCTTGTTTTTAATATATAAATTTGGAACAGCCAATAGGAAGCTGTTGTTTTAATGTACGATTTTGGAACAGCCAATAAGAAGCTGTTGTTTTAATGTACGATTTTGGAACAGCCAATAGGAAGCTGCCAGAGGACCAGTCTGGCTCATATGGGATTAAAAGGTGTGTGATACAGCTTGGTGACTAGAGCCATCCGTGTCTTAATCATGATGAGTAAAATCTTAAAAACAAATCTGAAACTACCAAAGTAAAGATGCTAAAATCAGGTGATGTGATCTTGTCTTTTTGTTCCAGTCAGAACCAAAACTGCTGCGTTTTATACAACAGTGGTTCTCAACGTGGGGTCCGGGGACCACCGGGGGTACTTCAGGGGGTTCCAGGGGGTCCCCAGCAAATTGATGAAATGTTAAATTTCACCATTACTTCATTTACAAGAAGTCACAATTAGAGAATGTAGAAGAAAAGACTGTTTTGATCATAGTTTCTCTGTTATCTCTCTACCTACAATACACATAGTCATGGAATTCTGGACAAAATCATATCTGACAATAAAAATATTCTCAGATTTGGGTCCGAGAGACAAAATCTCATCAAATGGGGGTCTGTGGCCCTAATGTGGACTAAATCAGGGGTCCTTGATATGAAAAAGGTTGAGAATCACTGTTATACAAGACGGAGACGAGAGAGAGACTTCAGAGCGAGGCAGGAATACAGAGAGCGGGAAGAGATAAAAAACTCTCTTTAGATCACTAAAGGATAAAAACTGCTCAATTTTGGAAATATTCCTCAGTTGACAGAAGAGACAGAAGACTGAACAACTCTCTTAACCTGTTTGTCAACACTCCCAATTAGCATAATAAACGACACCTATTTGGCAGACAGAGCGCTTCTTCCTTCATGGTGAATTCATTGACCAGGGAAACCTGAGCGATGTCGGCCAGCCTGCTGTGCTGTATTTCCTGTATGTGTGTCAGGGTGGCAGCAGCACCTCTGGGCCTCGGTTCTGTGTTAGTGGGACAGTTCAGGCTCTGCTTACGCCTCCATTTAGCTATTTATATAAGGGAAAGGCTGAGAGAGAAGTGTGTGTGTGTGTGTGTGTGTGTGTGTGTCTGCAGGAGGCGAAGGCCATCATCGCCCAGCGGTCGGGAAACCCCCGAGAGTTCTTCAAGCAGAAGGAGCGAGCCTTGACCATCAGCGTCGACACTTCCCCCGTCTCCCTCCACCGGACCGGTAAGGCGACCGGTTGACTTAATTTGCATGAAACACCGGACGAAAGATGCAAAGGCAAAAAAAAAAAAAAAGGGACATGAAAACTGCAGGAGTGAGGCAAAGAAAGAAATCGCAAACAGGAAGGAAAGAACTAGAGAGAAGTTGAAGGAGATAGAGAGCGAGTGTGGGGAGGGAGGGGCTTATATTTACATTTACATTTAAGGCATTTAGCTGATGCGACATTGTAAGTGTAAGAGAGGTTTATACTATATATGTATCAGAGTGAGTGGCTTAACAATAAAGAGGGGCAGCTGCCTTCATCTCTCCATCCACAGTGCCGATGAGTGCTTGAAGGTTTAAGAGCAGCGTGGGAAATTAGGAAATTACCACGGCTTTTTGGCTGTGGCTAGGAAGTTTGTCTACTCCAGTGGTTCTCAACGTGGGGTCCGGGGACCACCAGGGGTCCTTGAGGGGGTTCCAGGGGGTCCCCAGCAAACTGATGAATTGTTAAACTCCACCATTATTCCATTTACAAGTTAGTTAACACAACTAGCGAATGTAGAAGAATGACTGTTTTGGTCATAGTTTCACTGTTATTTCTCCACCTCCAATATATATAGTCATGGAATTCTGCATAAAATCATATCTAACAATTAAAATATTCTCAGATTTGGGACCGAGAGACAAAATCTCATCAAATGTGGGTCCGTCCCCTAATGTGGACTAAATTAGGGTCCTTGATATGAAAAAGGTTGAGAATCACTGGTCTACTCTACATGCAACCATGATTTGGACGTCCTGTTCTACTCAAAAAAAAGTAGAAAAAAAGTGGAAGTGACTGGTGAATTTCAGGATGTACCGAAACAGTCTGATCCAGATTCACTCAGATTGCGTTGCGAGGGCAATTTTGTTGCATTTCTTGTGCCTCGTGTGCTTGAGATAAGAGCGCAGAGTTTTTAATCTTCACATCACGCAAGACACCTTTTACCCTTTCCGCTAAGAAATTCATACAAATCAAGTTGTGGTGCAAACAAAGAAAGAGTACTGCACAAGCAAATCTTCATCACCAAGTGCAAATTGCTTCAGCTGTAACTAATCCAGTTCCCTTTACAGCTGAAGTGTTCCCTTGTTTGTCTGACTTGCTGCTGACGTTGCATCCTGCAGCAACCAAATCTGTCTGTGTACCAATAACTATTATGTGGACAAATTAAGGAGAATTACATGTAATTTGCATATGCATGACCATGACGGGCACAAAGAGGCGTCTTGGTGAGTGAATATCACGGCTTTCTGATTTGGTCAGTTTGGTGATACAAACCTGCAGTGAATCTGGGCCTCAGTCTCCTGTCCTGGGTTAGGTGTTAGTCCATGTCCAGGTTCTGAGGGAGAGATGGGGCACCTATGGGAGACTCCGGGGATCTCATGGTTTTTGGCGAGAAAGAGAGGGAGAAGGGAGGGAAGGAGGAGAAAGGGAGGGATGGGGGGGGGCCTTCGAAATCATCATCATCGTCAAGTCCTACATGCCATTCATCAACTTCTCCACGCCAGTTCTCCTCAGCTCCTTCTGTCTCAGAAGCAGAATATAATAGAAATGGATCCGCACCTCTTGCTCATCATAGTTGTGAAAGGTTTGTGAAAAATGAATTTATGAGGTGAAGATTGATGAAGAGGAACGCTATGAGATGGATGTGAGGCTGCTGAGCGCTAAAAACAGGAGGCGTTGGAGACGGCAGATAACTTTCCTTTGAAAAAGACGTGAAAAAGGAGTCAGTACTGTCAAACCTTTTAACTCCATGTGTACAGACTCTCGGTCAGTCAGTGGACAATCCCTGTTCTTGCTGTTGGGCTTCTGCCTCTTGGAAAATTTGACTTTACTTTCACCTCCTTATGTGATTTTGATTGTACTTTGGCGATTTACATTGTTGTATGTTGTTTGTCTGCAGCTTTAATGTTTGTTGTGATGCTACCTGGATACTACCCGGTTAAATAAATGAAGAAGCAAGGGGATTCAAAGCCTCCAACATTACATTTTTAGTTGCACTGAAAGCGGATTTAGACAAAATAATGTTTTTTTCTTTATGATAGAGAAATATGATGAATCTGCTGGTTCAGAAGGAAACATAAAGAGATAATTAGAGATAATAAGCCATCAACATCTTCAGCATTTCTTTTCTACTTACTCTGCATGCTGTGTGTACAGAGTCGGTGTGTTAATACCACACTAACCACTCCTTTTCCTTTCTTTCTTTCTTTCTTTCTTTCTCTCTCTCTCTTTCTTTCTGTCTTTCTTTCTTTCTCTCTCTGTCTTCCTCTCTTTCCTTTCGGGGTTTTTCTGCTGCCACCTGTGCGCTGACTTGACCCCACATTTTCCAACGCCGTTTGTCTTTCTCCTCTTTTGTTTATTCCTTCATTTATCCGTTTATTCATTTATTCGTTCACTCCTCCACTCATCGGCATCTTCCATTTTTTTATTTTTTTTTATTTTCTGGTTTTTCTTTTCCTCCTCCGGCACCTTCCCGCGAGTCTCTCTCTCTCTCTCTCTCTCCTCCTCACTAATGGGTTCCTATGGGACTCCACCTTTCCCACAATCGTTTCCACCTCTTCACCGTTTACTCCGGGGCTTCACTGCCTTTTGCCTTGACTCTGTCCTCTTCTGTCTTCCTCCTACTCTCTCTCTCTCTTTTTCTCTTTTTCTTGTCTCTGTCTCTGTTCCTGTTCTCGTCCGTCTTCCCCCCCGCATCTCTCTGTATGGGTGCGTCGCTTCGTGTCCGTGTCCCTGTGTGTATATATCTTCGTGTTTGTTTGTGTGTGTGTGTGTGTGTGTGTGGGTGTGTGTCGCCCCGCCCACCAGGCCGTTTGGACAGCCCGTTCTTGAGGCAGCAGCACAGTCCCAGCGACCCCGGTCCGAACCCCCCGCCCCGGGGCGCGTCGCCCCTCCGCACCGCACCTCACGCACGGACGCAGCCCGCCGCTGCAGCCGGTAGGTACAGAAAATAAACGACAAGCGGGGGAAGACACTGACGGAAAGTAAAGAGAGAAGAAGCAGGGACGCCAGCAGCTGAACTACCAAACCCCCCCCCCCCCCACTCCCACTCCCACTCCCTTCCTCCCATGTGAAGGAAGCAACAAAGATGAAATGACAGTAACGCAGGGGGATGAAACTGCATGTGAATTCAAAATTTGAAACAAACAGTCATGTGATTCAGCAGAGGGAACAATAAATGATGACTAGATGAGACTTGCCTCTATTTTCATTAGATCAACACTGTTTTCCAGCATTACTTTTCAATCCACATGCATTTTCATCATCTCCAGTTTTATCAGTTCATTTTTGTAAACCCCCCCTCCCCACACACACACACTTTCACTCCCCTTACATCCACCCACCAAGCCCCCCCCTCCACCCCAATCTAGTCCCATATCCTGAACACCAGAGCAACGCCAAAAAAAAAAAAAAAAACACACCCCCCTCCTCCACCTGCCCTCCTCCCCACACTGCAGAATAACTTCCATCTCTCATTGACTTGTTTATATCCGCGTTTCGCCGTTTAGCCGAGGTTCAGAGCGTTTATCCGTTTAGCCGAGGCTCTTATGTGGAGTGATTTACGTTAAGCGCACACGGTCAGATAAGTCTGCACCAAGAATCCCAAATTTTGCAAGTGCACTTTACAGTTTTAGTGTTTACAGTAGCTGACACCGTACAATCCTAATAAATTGATAAAGTAGCTTCATAATAAGAGACGAGGGACAACAAGGTAACACTAAGGATATACATTTGCAAATAAATTTAAAAGACTAAAAGAGTTCTATTCTAGAGAATAATAGAATGAGAAAAAAACACTTTACAATAAGGGTCACTAAGTTAAGGGTTAGTTAATGCTTATTAAGCATTAACTAACCCTTAATTAACAGTTAACTAATCTGTAATTTACTAATGGTGTTCATGTTAACTAAGGTATTAATTTATACATTATTTAATAGTTTATAAAGATGACTGTTAAATAATGTATAAATGAATACCTTAGTTAACATGAACACCATTAGTAAATGATTACCAGACACATTAGTTAACTGTTAATTAAGGCTTAGTTAATGCTTATTAAGCATTAACTAAGCCTTAACTTAGTGACCCTTATTGTAAAGTGTTACCAAAAAACAATTTATGACAATAATGACAGTTGGAAAAAATGATCTGTCGACTTCCTGAAAGCATTGTCTATTAGTTCAGATGTTCAGAATGACAGAAGACAGCTACATCTACTTCAGTTCGTAACTTCCTACATTTCCCAGAATGCCTGTTGACAATCCTCACAGAACGGGCCTGAACTTTATATGTTATATGTGTCGCTCCTTAATGAGTCGCCTCCCTTAACTCGAGATGCAACCTGTCTTGCGGCTGCATTGCATTCTGGTCTATTTCCTGCTTCATGATTGCTGAACGTCTCTCGGTGCAAAATGGCGGCTCTAGAAAGAAGAAGCCCTCGCTCTTTGATTCTGAGGGACTGACACCAAAACCTGACGTTTACCGCTGATGTTTTACATCCTGAAACATTTTCTGATATCAAACTCCACTGTAGCTGCAATGCACCAAACAACAAAATACCCAGAAATGCAAGATATATCGCCAATTGCTGATTTTTTAACAGTGTTCTAGGGTGTGTTTTTCTCGTCTTCTTCATTTTGGGCCCCTCAGATTTTATGCCTCCGTCCGTCCGTACCATTCTCGTCAACGCGATATCTCAGGAACGCCTGGAGGGAATTTCATTACATCTGGCACAAACGTCCACTTGGACTCAAGGATGAACGGATTAGAATTTAGTGGCCAAAGGTCAAAGGTCAAGGTCACTGTGACCTCACAAAAGACGTTTTTGGTCATAAATCAAGAATTCATACGCTAATTATGACAAAATTTCACACAAATGTCTAATAGGATAAAATGATGGAGTGATGACATTTTATATCCAAAAGTTCAAATGTCAACTTCACTGTGACATCATAATGTTTTGCTTACCACTGTAGCTGAGAAAACGATCTTGGGTCATTCTACAAAAACGGTGGAAGTGCTGTCACTTACTTTTGCAGACACCAAAATCCTTTAAGTTGACCTAATAATCACATTAATTATATATGTTCAATAAATAAAGACTGTCCTTGCAATGATAAAACAAAATATATTGGCGGAGGCGTACAACCGTGAGGCGGTTATTTCTACTTATGAATGCAGGCAGTCGCTCTCAGCTCTTTATCCCTCCTGCCTCGCGGTTCATCTGCCCTTCAGCTTGTGCACTTGCAAACCACCTGATACACTGAAAACCTAATAAACTAACAAGCTAACACCGGAGCAAGCTGACATTCCACTAACCTAGCTGCTAGTGTGATTTATCCTTTATCCTTTATGGCTGCAGACCATAAAGTCTCTCTCTCTGTACTCTCTCTCTGTATCTGTGTGATGGCTGTTGACTCCATCGTCTCCTCACAGTCGCCATTTTTTTTAGATGTCGTCTAGTCAGCTGCCGATGTTGCTTCATGTTCTGGTTTTGTGAATATTTATGGTTTAAATATTTATTATATTTGGTTTGGAAGAAAGTGATTTTAATTCCCTCAGAGAAGAAGAGCAGTAAGTTTAACTGCAGAGTCGACGGTATTCTACACCCATCTAAACACCTTTCACCTTTCTCTCACTTGTTTTCTATCACTCCTCCAACTCCCCCCCCCCCCCCTCCATCCTCAATCACATGCTTCTCCTGGCGGACTCCGTCGCCTCCCTACACACACACACACACACACACACACACACACACTCTCACACACCTCTTGCTCCTCATCCTGACCAACTGACCAATCCGTGAGTGCGCGTGTGTGCGTGTGTGTGTGTGTGTGTGTGTGTGTGTGTGTGTGTGTGTGTGTGTGTGGCGTCGTCGAGCCACGCCTGTGTTTTGTGCACCCGGGTGTTACATGGATCTGTGCCCTTTGACCTCTGTGGAGTGGACCATGTTGTGCTGTACAGTGCTGTAATGTCTGTTTCTGCATGTTTTCAGGCTCTGTGGTGGCAGGCCGTGTGCTGGGTGGAGCTGGAACCAGTTCAAACCGGTTAAAAACTATTACGGTTTAAAACATACAGAAGTGTAATGCGTTCACTTGAGAAAAAAAATGTGCCCTGTTTTTCTGAGTTAACAAGATAATTATCTCAGAATTCTGAGAAAAGTTTTCATGGAAAAAAAAAAAATTCTGCTCTGTTTTTTAGTTTAATCCAGTTTTATTTTGCTTTTTACAAATAAAAATGGATCAAACTAAAGAGGCGGGACATGTTTGCTTCCATGAGATCGAGCTCTCAAGTAGGAATGAGAGCTTCTCTTGGGATTTTGAGATATCTCATTAATTCAGAAAAACAGAATTATTTATTTTTCCATGAAAACTTTTCTCAGAATTCTGAGATAATTATCTCATTAATTCAGAAAAACAGAGCAGAATTTTTTTTTTCTCAAGTAAATGCATTACGCTTCTGTAAAAACAAACCTTTGTCCTCTCTCAATTAAATCCCTCTTCCCTTTAAAGTGAAATATCTTCAGCAATTTTCCGAACCGGTTTCTATTTTTTTAAAAAGCATCCACAGTCAAACCTGGCCTTTTGTCCTTTCTAAATGAAATCCATCCTTCCTTTAAATTGAAATGTCCTCATTAATTTAGCAGCCGAGCCATCCTGCTCCCCTAATTTAGGTGTTTTTAACGCTCGGACTCGACCTCAGGAGCTTTGACCCCCCCAGTTGAATTGGAAAGCCCACCCAAGCAAGACTCTGCTGCGCTGGATGTGATTCGTCACTTTAACCGTCCGTTTGTCCCCCGGTGGCGGTGACTTTGTTCATCGTCTGCGCCGCGTTTTGTCTTGGATGTCCTCTCCTCTCCTCTCCGCTGCCTCTGGGAAATCTGGCTCTGGTTCCTCCACTTATTATTTATACTTACTGTCCTTCAGTTTCAGCACAGTCTTGATGTGATTCACGCTCTTCAAATTGTAGCTTTTGTTTCACTTCTCACAGTGCCGCTCTTTTTCGAAAGTATTTCTAACAGTCTGTTGGACGCTTTTATCCAAAACTCCATGAAAGCAGACATTTTCTTTACTTTACTCCTCAATAATTGATCATTCTTATGAGCCCAGGGATCCAGTCAACTGTCAATATGACCACATTTACTTTTTAACCGTTTAACCAAAGGGTCTGTCCAAAGCAGTTTACAATGACTGCAACAGTAGAATAAGCTTTAATTCTTGGATCCAAATTAAATTCCCTGTCCTTCCCCCCCTGGGACTTTCTGAAGACACTGAAGCTCTTTTTTTTAGAAAGCTCAGAGCTATCTGTGGAGCTCGTCCACACTTTGTGAAACTCCTGCATGTCCTAAATGTCGGCTGCTCAACGCTTTGGTTTGGCGGCTGTGGCATAGTGAAGCATCATCAGCGCCGGTGATGTCACACGCTGCGTCACCGGAGGCGCCATTTCAACATCCATGACTTCGGCCGATAGACGACATGGCAGTAACACGCGAGAGGCCGTTCTGTCCGCTGGTTATGGAGACGAGGAGTGACTAAAACTCTCTAGCTGGAGGTTTCAGACTGATTCAAGACCTTAATCAAGGCTGAAATTAGCCATGGCCATTAATTCATTTGTGTATTCTGTAAACATTTTTCTTATTTGCTGTTGTTGTGTTGTTTCATTTTAAAATGAAGTAATGTGAATTTTATGAATTGGACTTTTAAAGCCCATCAAGGGACTGTTGGAGTAGTGTTATCTGCACCTGTCCTGTACAAATAAACAAACTAAACTAAACTAAACTAAACTAAACTAAACTAAAGTAGGTATGAGGCTCAGCAGAGTGACGTGTCCATAATCACGGTAAAGACTTTCCTCAAGAGTGTTACAGCTTCTATACAACGGTTACCAACACATGTACTGAAATGTTTTTACTCTCAGTATTTGTGTACAAGAACAAAAACAAGAAAGACTGCTAACCTGGTTATGACAAGAATCGGCATAGAACCAATGCAACCCAGTTCAGCATGCATTATGGGAAATAAAGATGCTACATGAAGCATTTTTAAACCTCAAGATATTATTGCCATTTAGTTGCCAATGATATCTTTTCAACTGTCAAGTTTAATTGACAGTCACCTTGATATAATTATCATAAACAAATGAGACCATGGTAAAGATGGTTGGTCGCCTCTGTCTCAGGCCCGGGGGTTTTGTTACCACTCAAAATGAAGACCACATTTCCCATAAACCCCGTTGCTTCCTGTCGTAAAGAGGACGTTCCCCCTTGTCCCCCGGAGTCGCTCTGCATGCAGATGTTTTCTCTTTGTCTTGACTGAAGAGGATCACTTTGCTTCCACCATCTGCTGCCAGAAACTCTGAAAGCTTTAGCTCCGTTTGCTCTGGAAGAACAGAACCTCTTCCTGTTTTGTGCCGCAAAGCGATCCAGCAGATTTCCCTCCAGATCCACCAGGTGGAGAAACAAAGGAGGATGCAGAGTAGAGGCTGATAGAGGCTGATAGAGGCTGATAGAGGCTGATAGAGGCTTACGATCATCTTGTCAATGGTCTTGTTGTTTATGGTAATTCTACTAATGTCTGAAAATTATTGTGGTGATGATTCATTGATGTTAAAATACACGTAGCACCAATCAGATTTCCTGGCTTGTAACAACGCATTATGTAATCACTCGACAAAATGTAATAAATCTTCACTTCATTATGTAATAACACCCGCATTTTGCAATAATCTGCCGCATTTTGTAATACACAGCCTGAATGCAATATGTGATAAATTTCCCCGCATTTTGTAATAAATTATTACATATTGCGGTGGTTATTACAAAATACGGGAGTTGCCCTTTTTCTATGATGAGAATGCAATAATATGGTGCATTATGTAATAACCAGCCAAAATGGATGTCTTCATTCATAAAAATCGTTATAACATTCTAACAACAATGTTTATTTTATGTATTCTGCACCACAGCATATAGCCTCACAACACACTGATTTGCAGTGGATTTCTAATACACAAACAGTTCAGTTTTAACTTGCAAAAACTACTTATTAAGTAGCCACGATAGAAAGAACCATAGATGGTTATTACATAATGAACTGTATTATTACATTTTCATCATAAAAAAAGTGCAACTCCTGCATTTTGCAATAACCACCACGATATGTAATAATTTATTACAAAATGCGGGGAAATTTATTACATATTGCGTTCAGGCTGTGTATTACAAAATGCGGCAGATTATTACAAAATGCGGGTGTTATTACATAATGAAGTGAAAATGTATTACGTTTTGTAGAGTTATTACATAATGCGTTGTTACATGGCTGAAGCCACCCGTTGTATAAACTGTGTTCCTTCACAGCAGCCGCTCTGCACCATTCAAATCACGCTTGAATTCATTGAACGTCTGAGAAACAAGGGACTCACTCACGTCCGACTCACTGTGGAACTGATCTCCATGACTGTAACCGTCACTGTGTCGATGTTTGAGCTGCCGTCCTGAGCTGTCATAGTGTTTTCCACGCCTGGATCACATCAGAGCATGGCGGCGGTGACTAACCTGCACTGTGTTGCTGTGTTTCTGATGCTCATGATGCTCGTGATGCTCATGATGCTTCGTGCCTGCCGGTCATGCCGACTACATCTGTGGTTGTTTGCTGGTCATGTGATCGCAAAACATGATGTGAAAATGTTGATGTTAAAAAAAAAAAAGTGCTGAAATAACACAGGAGGAGCCGTCCCAAACTAAACACACAGATGTTTTAAATAAATGACTCTACATAGAAGACACCTTGCACAGAAGTGAAATTTTTACTTTATTTGTGTAGGTATGTGATCAAAATGAGATTTTTCACTTTCAAAAATCCATTTTTACAGGCAGTTTCAGAGTAATTTGATGCATCCCAACCCAACTGAACTTTTTCTCCCTTAAAAGCTTCTTAAACTCTTCCAGTCTGACCGGTTTACAGATTTGAACTGGAAGCTTCCTCTCAGCATCATTTGAATCAGGATAGTTAGTCCTGTCTGCTAGAGCTGAAACGATTAGTTGATCAACAGAAAATGAATCAATTATAATTTTGATAATCGATTAATCATTGTAGCCATTTATCAAGTAAAAATACACCAAATTTGCTGGTTACAGCTTCATAAATGCTAAGATTTGCTGCTTTTTTCCATTTCATATCATTATAAAATGAATACTGACTAAGCAATTTTAAGAATCACTTTGGGATCTGGTAACTTGTGATGGGTATTTGTCATTATTTTTGACATTTTCTAGACTAAGTGATTAATCGATTAATCAAAAAAAAAAAAGAATTGGTAGATTAATCAATAATAACAATAATTGTTAGTTGCAGCCTTACTGTCAATCAGCCAATCAGGAGTGTGACTGTTACGGATGTGAGAACGTATTTTTCAATTTCATTCAACAAACACCCTAATAATTGAAAAACTAAAAAACTAAAACTAGTAAGTATGAAGTATATTATTCCCTGTTCTGAGAAATAGTACATTTGGAAACAACTTCTTACAAAATGAATAATATGAGATCTAAACCCATTATAACTCCTGTTGTGATTTTTCCTGTGATCGATCATTCTTGTGTGTTTCCAGTCGGACGAAAACAGATTCTGTGTTATTTCAGCACATCTGGTTCAGGAGTGTGACGTCATGTTGTTGGTGGATCTTTGTGATGTGAGGACTTTTGTTGTTGTTGTTGTTGTTGTTGTTGTTGTTGTGCCCTGTTTCGACTGTTTGTTGCTGTGCCGTTCTGACCCACCAGGGGGCGACGATGCTGAAGAGAGCACAGAGTGCAACAGGGCCGCCGTGTCGCCCATTCCCAAAATAGTCACTACGCCCATCAAAGAGGACGTCAACCAGGAGGAGGAGAGCTGCAGAAACGAGTGGGGTAAGAAACACACACGCACACACACACACACACACACACACACACATAACTGTAACTGTCTCTCTGCTCCTCTGAATCACACACACCTACAGCATCATGACTCTCTTTCCCTCTCTCTGCAACAAGGGCTTGAACACGATGAGGCCGGAGTCGCTCACCCTAAAATAGCACAAGGCGTCGTTACATCACATCCTGTGTATTAGTGAATGTGATGAAACAGTGACGGAGATGAGGTAGATGTTAAATAACGTTACTCATCCCACGCGGAGCGATAAAGCGGTTACACTGCGAAAGAGGCATGCATATTTAAAAACAGAAAAAAAAGATAAAGGTTAAAGACTCTTGCTGGTGACATTAAATACAATTTGTGCTGTTGGCAAATCACCTTTAAAGTGCAATAAATTCACTAAAAACATCTTTACCTTCAATTTCAGGCAAAAAAAAAACTGATTTCACGCACCCACATTTTTACTTTTACATGCAGCATCTGTTTTGATGACTGTGGGTGTGTGATTTCCATTCACGACACAGTTTTGATTGACAGGTTGACAGCCAATCACAGACTGGAGGTGACCACATATGGAAACTGTTGCTGATATCCCAAAAAAAAAAAGCTTTCTTGAACTGGATATGGGTTGAATCACTGTTGTGTTATAGCAATCAGACGGACGTGTATTTTGTTGAAGGTTATTACTTGAATAAATCTCTGTTTGCTGGTTCCTCCTCAGGTTCAGGGCCACAGGAGCAGAAGTCTCCGGTCCAGGAGTCGACGCCCACCAAGCCCGTCCAGAGCGTCGCCCCGCAGGCCCGCGACTTCTCCGTCTGGGAGTCCGGGACGGACAGCCTGGTCGACCTGTGGGACAGCGGCTGTGCGCCCGGCGCCGCCCCCTCCCAGTCCTCCCACTTGGTGGACTTGATGGGCGACGGCGCCGACGCCAAACCCGTCAACGCCACGGCCGCCAACGCCACGGCCGCCGCCGCCGCCGCCGCCGCGGCCGGCGTCCGGCCTCAGCCGCTCCTCAGCTTCGACGAGATGATGGACGGGACGTTCTGCTCGAGCTCCGGGGCCGAGGACGACCCCTCCAGCCTGGTGGACGTGGCCGGCTCCGACCAGATGACCCTCAGCTACCAGCATGCACTGCAGCACGCGTCGGGCGAGGGGCAGGAGCAGGAGCTGGATGACGGACAGCTGCTGATGACCAATGGGGAGACGCTGCTGAAAGAAGGGACTCAGGTCAGAGATCCTGCTGCTGCTGCTGAACATCACACAGGAGGTTTCTGTCTCATTGTGTCTCATTCATAGATGTTTTCTTTCTCCTCCTGTCTGTCCGTCCATACAGGCCAGTGAGGGCTATTTCAGCCAATCACAGGAAGAGGAATTTGGCCAATCAGATGAGTGCTCGGCTAAACCTACGCCAGTCTTTTATAACAAGCCACCAGGTGAGATACTTATCTGAAAACCAGGTGAACAAAATCAATGAACTTTCAGCTTTGTTTTAACAAGGATACAATTCACAAATACAATACAAACACACAAAAGGGTTAAAAAAAATACAGCAGCCATATTTACAGTAAAAATAATACACAGCATGCACAAACAGGGTGGATAGGGAATTATGTATTGTATATATAATGTATATTATATATTAAGGTAATGGTTTGCTTTTACAGAATAAATGTTGTCAACAAAAGTCACCACAAGAAGTAACGCAAAAATGTTAATGTGTGTGTGTGTGTGTGTGTGTGTGTGTGTGTGTCTCCAGAGATTGACATTACGTGCTGGGACACGGACCCCGTGGTTGACGAAGACGACGACTAACCGGCCAATCAGAAACCACCACCGGACCAAGAGGAAGTAGGAAGTGCACATCATCAAGAAGCAGATTTTTCTAAAAAACAAAACACAAACAAAAAAAAGTATTAACAAGTCTTGCATCAAAAACAACTTCTGTATAATCTTCTAGAGGAAAAAAAAAAAAAAAAAAGTTAGCCACCGAAAAGGGGTTTGAGTTATCGTTAAAGATGCTAATGGGTTGGAAAGCTTGTTTTAAGACTTTTTTTTTTTTTTTCTGTGTGTGTGTTTGTTATTTTATTTATTTGTTTTTTCTTCTTTTTTTTTGCTATGCAGATGTAATAGCTGGGAGCGGGGGACTTTTGTTGGTGTATATGATTTATTACACAGCAAAGTAGCGCACAGCTGTATATTAGAGACAATGAAGCCCTGTGTACGGCAGCTAGCCTGCACACCTAGTCAATAGTGCTTTAATAAAATAACCCCCAATACTAACTACTATTACAATGGATTATTACAGCTGCCATATACAGTATATCCTCCTTCTTTCCATTTCTCTTTTACCTCTTTTCTACCTCCCTCCCTCCCTCAACACCGCAAAAAAATATTTAACTCCACAAGTCGACTCATTTTGCATTTAGTCTCAAGATCTCGCTTTATTTAAAACTCACTTTTGTCCACTGCATCTCAACTTCTTTTAAAATAAAATTCTCAAAATAGTTGATGGTGTCTTGAAGAAGGCAAATCTGCTTTGGAAATGATGTCACCCTGTTGGCCTTTTTTCACTTTTTGTGTTTGTTTTTTAAAAGTAAGATTTTAAGACTGAATTCAAGATTGAATGACTTGTAAACATGGATGTTTTTTTGTTTTTTGTGTAATTTTTTTCCCCTCTGCCTCCTTCTGGATGAACAGTGTCTTCTACACCAGCTCTGCCCTGTGCCTGTCGCCCCACTGATCTATTTACACTAGTAAAAAAAAGAAAAAAAGTAAAAAAAAAAAAAAAAAGAAAACGTCGTCTTTTTTTGCATCTGACTTCAAAGTGTGTTCTAGATAAATAGAGATATTTTTGAAGTATTAATAGTTTTTTGGGGGGCGAAATCTGGCATCGAATCTGGCGTTAGGATGAGCCAGATGAGTCCCGAAGCCAGATTCAGCCTGCGAATACTAGAAAAAAAAAATTTGAATTCTTTATATTATTCCTATTCTTCTAGAGAAATCTCTCCAAGGCTTGATAGATGTGAGAAGTCACCAGAAAATGAAAAAGAGAGGATCTCAGCGCCATACACATTCATATTCTACATATTTTGGGACGGCAGTGGGCCCAGTACCTGTTAGGAAGGGGGTGGGGGGGTGGGGGTTGGGGCCTTGCCTTGTCTAATCCTGTCTAGATTTTAATTTTAATGTTCACTTAACAGCAATTAGGCCTTACTGTCCCGCTCATGGTCTGCAGAGAGAGAGAGAGAGACAGGAAGGGACAGGCTGTGCAGGGACAGATGGAGGAAACGGTTTGAAACTAACTCGGGTCACACAGTACTTGCAAATATTGTTCAAGTGTTTGTTCTAATCTGCGTGGAGCACCAGATGAATAAATTTAGAGTGTCAGGTAAATTATGAATCACAGAAAAGTATAATAAACTGACTTTCATATACATTAATGTGGTGGTATAAAACTTTCTGGCACTGATATTATTTTCCTGTGTGGCAAACCAGGCCCGATATGTACGGGAGCCGAGAACGGCCGTGCTTGCAGAATATTTTTTTAATGCCGTTATCTCGAGAGCACGAGTTAGTTATTTTGTTATCTCGAGAAATCTGCCTTTTGTGTTCTCGAGATAACAAGATAAATTAACCCGTATCACTGTTACCGCTGCAGTTACCGCAGCAAACAAAACTGAACATTTATGCCTTGACTTCCTGTTCAGTTCTGAATCCTCCCCGACAGTCATGACAGTGATCTTGAAGGCTGGAATCAGGTGTGATCAAATGAACCAGACACTTTTTTTTTGAGTTCTCCATAATTATCCCGTGATCTCGAGAAATCAAAAGTCGTTTTCTCGTGATAAATAATCTTGAATAATCGGCCTTTAGTATTCCCGAGATAATCAGATAAATTAACCCGTTCTCTCGAAGAAAACAAGCTTTGTTTTCTCAAGATAACGAAATAATTAACTTGTGATCTGGAGATAATAACGGCATTAAAAAAATAATTGCAAGCACGGCCGTTCTCGGCTTCTGTAGATATGGGACCTAAAGTAGGATAAATAAACTGAAAAGTATTTGCAAATACTGCTGACTGTAAGTCTGGTGGGAAGAGAGGAAGAAGAGAGGAAGGAAAGAAGAGAGGACGGGAGGAAGAGAGGAAGGGAGGGAGTGAAAGAGATCAAATAAGGATGAGCAGAAACTGAAGTGGGACTGGAGGTCTTCTAGGAACTAGTCCTGAGAAGCATCTAAAAATACATCCTGTGTTTTGTTTCAGCCAATTTAGCTGCAGACGGGTGGAGTCACCACACGGGACGAGACAGTGAACGCCAGAAAGTTTCCAACAGTTTTAGGAAAATATTTGAAGTTGATTGAAGTACTTTTTTATGATTGACAGCTCACCTGACATCTGGACCCCCCCCCCCCCGACCACCCCACCCCACCCCCCCCACTCCATCTAGTCCTCCAAGCAGTTCAAAACAAATGCTAATAATTATTTCCAAATCCTATCTAACCCAGGTCTGCTGCCTGACTGCTTTTGCTCTGTGCCAATGCAAAAAGTACCGTCTGTATTTGTTGTTGTTGTTGTTTAGTTGACTCTCTCCCTGGAAACTGGAGGAAACACAGATGAGTGGGGGAGGGAGGGGAGTGTGGGGGGGTATATTTTTAATACCTGTCAGAAAGTGTGCTAGAATTGATATTCAGGATCTTTTTGAATATTAGCAGCAACAGCGGTTAGTCTTTCTGTTGTAAATTCCTGTAAAAATAAACTCCTACTAGGCAATAATAATTGTATCTAGAGAACTCGGATAGTGATTGTGAAGTTCAGCCGGCGGGAAAAGAACAGAAGCATCGCAGATTATTTGGCTCATTTTATTTTCCAATGAACCAAAGATGATGCCAGTGTTAAGATGCTTTTTGGGGAACCAGCCCAGAACGGAGAAGGTTGATTTATACCTCTGCGTTTTCCATGATCAGAGGGAAAGTCTTTGAGAGGAAGGCTTGACTGGACCCAACACACACTAATGTGAGGCAAATGCTGGAAAAGGCACAAATTAGTGCAACACCATCTCCCACAAAATGCCATGAAATGAGCAGAAACTCTGAAACACAAGTTATGACAAGATTACGTTCCTCCACCAGGAAAGGATTATGTGACAACAGCAGGAATTAGACACAGTATTTTCACCTGTTTGTCATGTGAAAAATGAAAACGGTTAAATTTAGGCAACTAAAACAACCTCAAATAAAGTTAGGATAAGGTTTAAACAACTAAGACTTTGGTTAAGGTTAGGGTTAAGGTTTTGGTCTTGGTTAAAGGTCCCATATGGTGTAAAACAGGACTCCCCTTGCCTCTATGATGATAAAGGAGTTGGATGGTCTATCTAAACATGGTGAAAGTATCAAAACTAAATCCACACAATCCATATTAGAAAAGCGAGCCTCTAAACGAACCGTTTGGACTTCTGTAACTTTGTGGCGTCACAAAGGTTCGCTCATTATCATTTTTGTAAGAAATAATAGACTAACAAAGTGTTTTTTTCAAAGCGGTTGAGCGGTTGTCATTGTTTATTAACCGGAGAGTTTTCCCTACCTGTAGCTGCCGGGCCACAGCGTCTCACGTTTCACTCTTGAAACGGTTAGCCAATTGGAACAGAGGGGTCGTTAATATTAATGAGCCTTAAAGACACAGCGACAGAAACAGCCTGTTCTTGGTAAGGCTCAGAGAGATGCTGGAAAATGAACGTGTAAAAATGGATTGAGAGTGTTTTTGGTACATGACACCACACACACAGCTTTGAATGGACCTCAAGACACAAAATAAAACACTGTGAGAATATGGGACCTTTAAATAATAAAAACATAAGCTAAAAATGAAAACCTCCCTCACAGTAGAAAAATTGAACAGATCGTCGGAGTTTAAAGGTAAATGTCTCTGCCCACCTGCCCCCCCGACCTCCACACCCTTACTCTCTTCTAGTCGTGTCTCCTCCACCTAATCCTTTCCTGGTTTGGAAACACATTTCTCTCACTTTTCCTGCACGGAGCTCCTTATTTACATTTTAAGACATCGTGCTCATTTCACAAAATTTCAAAATGTTCACAAAATTGACTTACTTAGATAGTCTAATGGGTCAAAATCAAGCACTTGGCTCTATTGCTGCGTTCAGGTCATATCAGACTCACTGTAAATACGAGCTGCCGACTGGGAAAAACCTTCCACATCAGCCTCCGAGCAGTGATGATAAGTGGGACCTGTGGGAATGTTTCGTAGGCTCCAGTATCTCCCACTGGGTGTCATGAATATACAATGAAGTGTGTCAACAGAGGCGGTGAACGAATCCCCAGATCGGCCGTCTGTGGGAATAAAAATCTAAATTATCAGTTTTATTCACCTGAATACTGTCAGCTCTACTTATGAAAAGCAAGCAATATCTGCCGCAGTTTGTTTTTGGTTGATTTTAAATATTATTTTGGATGCCGGCGTTCCGATGAGTTAAACATGCGAACGCTTCCAAATTGTAGCAACGACATGTCTTCCTGTTCTTTCGCTTCTTCCCATGTGACCTGAACGCAGCATAATGTTCATGCGTTTACTTCTGATTGGTGGAGCCGACCGCATGCAGGCTGTTGGCTTGCAGACCCAAAGTGCCCGAAGACAAATAGGAATAAACCGCAGCAGAAAGCAGTGATGAAAACTGTCTGCACTTTAGGGACAAACCCCAGCAGCTGCAGCTCTACACAGGCAGCAGAGGGTCTCCCAAAAACACACAGAGAGAGAGAGACATCTCATTGGTCAGTTTAAATGTTTACTGCACAACCAAACACAGGAGTGAAGAAGCCCTGTACAGCATGGATCAGGCAGAGGTATGAATGAAGCCTTGGCTGGTGACACAGCGGCCTGTACAGCAGTGGTTCTCAACCAGAACAGAAAACAGCAAAGTGACACTAAATTATAATCAGAGTGACAAGAAACACAGTGAGCTGCTGGTTTAGACCAAATTTGGAGAAATCTGGATTATAAACTCACTGGATAGAATTCCCATGAAGAAAAAGTATTTCTGTTTGATATCTGGATGAAATCTCCAGGTACATCTCAGTACGGTCTGGGTTTTATTCAAAATATACAGTAATCTATTACAGAATTATTTTTTTTAAGATTATGGTTGATTCAAATTATGATCTGTAATCTACTGGATTACTCCAAGGCAGTTACACAATCTGATTCATTTGAGTATATTTTGATCCATGATAAATGACTAATACATTCTGACAGCACTTGTTTGAAAAGAGACATTTACTCCAATAAAAACCATTGCCAGCACAAAATAAAAGTAAAGTATGGTACACACACACAGACTGGCTTCTCTATAATTTAGAGATACTAAATAATACATTTCAGATATTGATTTTTTTTCCACCCAAGATATATACAGTATATAGCATTTTGGAAAAGAAGTCTTCATTTCCAGATCTGTAAAAAGTTGTTTTGTATCTTTAATCTCACAAACCAAATGCCTTCTTACTCTTAAAACCTATTTCCAATCAGTTATTTTTTCTATCTGCAAAATTCTAATTTTCCTGTGACTCCAAAGCCTTGACTAAACTTAATCCATCATGAATTAATGTTATTATGCAGAATAGGTTTCTACAGCCTCAAGCATATTCAGGTGATTATTGATTTTACCAACGGGGTAAAACACCATTCGGTTTATTGTCACACATGCATTATAAACACAAAAAAATATTTAAAAAAGTAGTCCTTCAGAGGCATCTGATACATCAAGAGAGATCATTGGGGGTAACAGATTACAGCTACTATTTTTTTTATAATCTGACTACTGTAATCCCATCATATTAAATCGGTTGAGAACCATTAGCTGGTAAAGCAGAGTGTGTTTTTTTTTGCTGAGTCGGCTTGTTTCTGCTGTGTAACGTTCCTCTCCTCCACATCCTCCGCTGCTGCACTCCGCTTTCTGTTTGATTTTCACTGCTTTTTCTCTGTCTCTCCTGTCCACTGTCCCCCCGAGTTACTCCACGGTGCAGTTCACTCATCCTCCACTAGATGACCCAGATGTATTATGTGTGCAGTCACTCCGCTGCTGGACTACCTCTGCACTGTTACTTTCTGAGAGGATGTGTTGTCCGCTCCTTGTTTTTTTTCCTCTTCCAGATGTTTCACAGTAGTCTTAATATCCGATTTTTCAGTAGAGACGTAGCATCGCCACTAACTCTTTAGTAATATTTTTGATTGTCGTCTATGATAATCTATAACCTTTGTAGCACTTTTCCTTCCTGTGGTGTTTAGAATAGATTTCCCATGGTGCAACTCTGCCCCAACACGGCTTTAGACTGTCTTTTGTATCTGTCTGCCTGACTCTGACTGACAGGACGGCTGAACTCCAATCAGACAGTGATGACTTGTGAAGGGAGCTTCGCGGGGAAGATGAAACATTTCCACCAGGCAGACGCAGCTTCTAGCTTTTTGAAAAAAAAACGCGTGCTTTTCAACGTCCCACAATGCACCATTCGCAACGCTGATGTTTCCCAGTGCCATGAGCTGCTCCCTGCGCAGGTTTCCCGTCGATATCTACCCATGCAGGGTTTTAGGGAACTGGAATTTAGCTAAGATCTCCCTACAGAAAACAGACTGCCTGCCTGTCTGTCTTTCCCATAAGGATTCCTGACTGCGCCTGGCGGGAAGCGATGACCTCCAGGTCGCGTCACGCTTGACTCAGAAATATTGCTGAACAATATAAAGCTGTTAGCCTTTTATTGCAGAATGAAATTATTGGCGATTTCAGGCCCAGACAGCTGCACCCCTTCGGCTCGGTCAGACCTGCTTTAAAGGTCCCATGTTATTCAGATTTCATGGCTTTGTTTTCAGATCTTCTCTCTGCCTCAGGATCAGAATAATGTTCTTCATGATGTTTTGCAAAATACATGTGGTTTAGTTAAAAGTTGAATTAGTTCAACTGAATAAATTTGAAGACCAAGTCCTGATTGGCTGACAGCAGCAGCTCCTCTAATTCAAATGAGGTAAACCTGCTGAGTGGAGGCTTTCCAGTTCGGATGCTGCAAACTGGACCCTGATTGGACGGCTTTCAGTCATTCTTTAGTGAGTAGAGCCAATCAGGACTGAGTCCGACTTAGTCTGAAACTGCCTGGGGAAAAAAGGTAGAGTTTTGAAAATGCAATAACTTTAAATTTAACTGCTCAAACAAAATCTAATTTTAACAATATCTTCATTGAACATCTTTGATCACGTATGTTTATTGAGGAGAATGTGAATTCCTATAACATGGGACCTTTAGATGTTCCAGCTCTGCTCTCCTAGCTGCTGCTGGTGATCCTTCATGTTCCGCTTTGACTTCAACCCAGGAGCAATAAAGACGATAAATCATTGTAGTATTTTCATGTAAATAGCTTTGACGGACTGATTTTATTAATCCTTATACCGAATTACAACTTATTATTATTATTATTACTATTATTGCTGTACCACTAACACTTCTTTGTACCTTTGACTCTGATTGGTTGGAGCGTTTTTGAGGCTCGTTTATCTCTGAGATGGAGCGAGGCGTTCAGGGGGGTTCGACACGACGTTTGATTGGATGAATTTCGTCTCACCGGCTTCCTCGGCTTCCCTCGGTGCAGCGGTCCGGTAGCCGAGGAGAGGGACGGGCCGGCCGGTAATTAGGCTGACAGATGGGAGTACTCTAGAGGTTTGATTGGGCCGATTGATTAGGGACAATTAGAGCTTTTTATAATCACTCATTAATCAGTGGATATGAGTGTTGGTGACGCTCTGTGACAGCGACTCTCAGCCAGAGTCTGCTGGGTTTCATACCGACTAAACACGGCATCATTTCACTGATTATTTTGTTTTTGTTTGGTTGAAGGTGTGCAAATCAGTGAAAAGCTGCTGTAGTGTTTGGCTGGAGGGAAAACCTGCAGCCTCACACAGCTGAGAACCGCTGCTCTGTGACGTCGAAAAATAAACCCCCCAGTGTTTCGGGGGCCGGGATAAAACCGCATTCTCCCGTATTTTAATATTTAGACGGATGCATACTGTATGTAAACCTCTGTGATCCTCCCTGAGTCCCTGTGCATCCCCTCCACTGCACCGCTGGGTTTCTACATATGAGATTTTCCCTGTTTGCTTGGTGAGAGAGACTCTCCTAACCCTGCATCTTTAACAGTGACCGAGCGCCTTTCTGCCCAATTTAAATGTCCTCCCTCCTTCAGAAAAGCTCCTGGTAGTGTCTATTACTCTCTCCCCTCTGCACTACAAGGAGAAATACTACTACTCTACTATTACAACTACAACAAATACTACTACTCCCCCCTATCACCCTCTACAGCAAGGCGTAGCCGCTCCTTTTGTCTCTTTCTCTTTCTCTCTTAAGGCATTTTTCCTCTTTCTTTTTTCATTTGTACTTTTGTGTTTTTTGTTTTGTTTTTTTTTCCTCTTTCTCCTCCTTTTTCCGTCCGCTTCTCACACGCTCTCTTTTTTGAAATAAGCACAAGATCTTTTGTGACATGCTCAAGTGCTGATGTACTGTATGTTAATAAAAGACTTCAAAAAACCTCCAAACCGGCCTGTCAGAGTGTTGTTGTTGTTGTTGTTGTGTATTTGTCTTGACTCCTGTAAGTACTCAATGGTTTTGCTTCATTTGTGGGATACACTACATTTCGTCTTCTTTTTGAGAATATCCCTATGAAGTTCAAAACACTGATTCCCTGGATTCCTGTATGCCAGAGGTGTGACCAAGTCATCTTTGTTCGAGTCCCAAGTCAGTCTCAAGTCTTGAGGCGCAAGTCTCAAGTTAAGTCTCAAGTCTAAATGTAGAACAGCAAGTCAAGTCAGAACAAATCAAGAGTCCAGTATCAATTTAATATCTTAAAGAAAACTAAATATCTAGGACTTTTCAATGCAATATGGTTTTAATAGGATAAAAACTTAGTAAGAGCATCATTGAGTTTGATTTCTATAATTAGTTTCAACTTCAATAAATTCAATCATTCCATACAAATTCAGAAAACAGAATTTAAATTCAGTCGTCTGGTGGAACAAATCTCATCACTTTCAATCTGAGTCATTTACACAAACACAAGATCTCAAGTCAAGACTTTAGAAACCTTTCTCTCACCCTTCTCAAGTCTCAACATGTGACTCGAGTCCAAGTCATGTGATTTGAGTCCCCACCTCTGCTGTATGCATTTACATTTTTGACCATATTCCTGATTATCTTATCCAGTGCCTTGATCAAGGACAATTCAGACCAATTCAGACCCATTGACATGTTATCCTTCCTCAGAAAGTCTATGTGAATTTGAATTTGAATGAATATGAGATTTTCATATTTTTAACTTGATTGGAAGGATTACATGCTTCTGTAATGGGTAGAAAATTCTACAGCCCTCGAGTTTATGAAACCTTTTCAAAATCAATTAGATAGCGAGGTTTTCACCTGACAACAGCGATATGAAGGTCCATTTGTCTATTTGAGTGGGATGTCAGAGTGCCCCAGTTAACTCAAATGGACTGACCTGCTATCAACAGGCTTCCTATTTAGTGACGGAAATGGATCTCATTTCCATTGAGCCTACAGACTGCAGTGAAGGCAGGAGGGGCAAAAGTGCTTTTTCCCATTATGAAAATAAATCACATACTGAAGCGTATTTTCTTTGTCGAGTGCAATCCTGTGGAAGCAAAAACAGGAGTAACTCTGGTCAGGCACTGCTCTGGTTTCCCACGCAAGGTTTTAATTCAGCGACGGTGGATTGAAGAGACGTCGGCACCGTTGACTTCGTTAAAGTCCGTCCAAGAATGTGGGACTTTCAGAGCCGCCTTAACTCACTTTAACACAGAGAGACACCGAACACAAAGTAGCAGCAGTAAAATCTACAAGAGAGGAAGAGACAGTCTGCTTTCTCCCTCGACTTCTCGGGTGCGGCGAGGACACGGTTTCTCGCTACATCACACCCTCATGACAGAACATTCACAGCGTGTGTGTGTGTGTGTGTCTGTGTGTGTGTTTGCACGTATTTATATTAGATGATATAGTTACAAAGTACAAAACTCCCCAATGTACTACCATGACTCCTTAATTCTGACAAATATTTCGTCACTGTCAGGTGAAACCTCTTATCTCCAAAATGTCAACTTTTCAGGAAGAAAGAAAAACAAGCCTTGCTCTTAGCTTGACTACCACATATTTAAGATCAGTGGTTCTCAACGTGGGGTCCGGGGACTATCAGGGGTCCTTCAGGAGGTTCCAGGGGGTCCCAGGCAAATTGATGAATTGTTAAACTTCAGCATTATTTCATTTACTCTATGAGAGAATGTAGAAGAATGACTGTTTGGATCATAGTTTCTCTGTTATCTCTCTACCTACAATACAGACAGTCATGCAATTCTGGACAAAATCATATCTAACAATAAAGATATTCTCAGATTTGGATCCGAGAGACAAAATCTCATCAAATGGGACTAATGTGGACTAAATTAGGGGTCCTTGATATGAAAAAGGTTGAGAATCACTGTTTTAGATTGTTTGCTTTTGAAACAGTTTTATAGGACCAAGAGTTGAACAATTTTCTCAACCTATAGAGGAGCATGCAATCAAAATCACCACAACTGTGAGTTACAAGGTTTTCACATGACGACAGCGAGTTGCCCCATGCTGCTCACTCTTTTATCCACATTGATTTTTTTCCCCCACATGTCAATCCTTGCGCTTGCTGTTTTAGTTCAGTTAGAAACCCGCAGTGATAAAATAAACACACAGAGAAAAGAAAAAATACAGATTTTTTTTTTTCAGGTATAAAAAATAAACAGCATGCATTTACAGAAAGAAATAACCACACAAAGAAATAAACAAAAAATCAAAATGGCAAGCAAAGACATGTCTGAATGGGATAATAAGAGTCTGACAGCAGGACACAACACGGTGGAAAACAGTTCGAACAAAAACGCCTTGTGTTGCAGAAAATGAGATTGGAGGTGGGGGGGGGGGGGGGGGGGGGGGGGGGGGGGTGAGAGTGTGGCAGTGAGTGGGAGGCTGTGTGAGTGCGTTCGCCATAATTATCAGTGTGTGTGATGATCCGTGGACGTTGTTTTGTCCTCAAGCAGAGACAGAAACCGACAGAAGAAGTGCAGTCAGACAGCCGAACTGTCCCCCGCAGTGTGTGTGTGTGTGTGTGTGTGTGTGTGTGACTGTCCGTGTGTGTGTAACGATAAGCTCATAACTATCTGAATGGAAGTATCTGTGCAGCAGCTGTGATTGTGCTTATGTGTTGATTTGTCCTCACAGACTCTCAGAGTGATTATGCAGTTGGACCAAAGAACTGCATTTTCTCACTGGGCAGCCATTGTCCCTCGTTCTGTATTTATCCGGCATCCATCGTGCATCATAGTGCCGCAGCCGACTCTTTCATGAGCGATACAGTAGAACCAAATCGGAGCAAAACGACTAAAATAAAGCTCGAATGTCTCTAACACCAAAAAGGAGAAGAGAAAGAGAGCGAAACTTGATTTTTTTTCCAAACAATTCCTCTTTAGGGGGAGTTTTAGTTCAGCAAGCATGCAGCCAAAGTGGGACTTCAGCATTGGCCACATCTCCATGTATGCAATAATTCCTTATATATATATATTGATTTGTCCTCACAGGCACACACAGTGATGATACAGTTCAACCAAATAACTAAATATCCCCAAATAGCTTCAGCTGACTGACTCTGATCTCCCCAAAATGGCAACTGGTACCAGCTTGTACCTGACACCTGATCAGTGCCAACTGACCTTATTCACACGGTGGCCATTTTGAACACTCGAGGTGGGAAATTCTACCTGGAAGATCGGCATAAATCTAGCGAACAGTAAGGTCCAGGCCGAAAATGGACAGAATTTTCCTTTAACATCGGATGCTTTGCTAAATGAGCCTGTTGGCTAGTTACCTCCCCCAAGGAGGTTATGTTTTTGGTGCCGTTTGTTTGTTTGTTTGTCTGTTAGCAGGATTACGGAAAAACTACTGGCCCGATTTTCATGAAACTTTGTGGAAGGGTGTAGCATGGGCCAAGGAAGAACCCATTACATTTTGGAGCGGATCCGGATCCGACTCACGAACAAGCAATAATAGCACGAATCATGGCAGAGGTCTGCGCTCTCTGAGTGCCCTTCTAGTTAGCTAGCTAACAGTTTGTTCAGGTTAACTGAGCTGACTCTTCTCAAGCTACAACTCAGTAGCTTGAGTGTTTTGGAGTAGAGACTAGGGCTAAAGACAAGACAGTTTACTGTGTCAAAGTAACCTACATTTGGAAACAAATCCACATTATCAGACTGTTTACTTCTGATTATAATATTACTGAGTAGAGCTACAGCCACAACACAACAAGCGTCTTCAGCCATATCTCTTTTTATCTCCTCCAGCTTGGTTGTTATATATTTAGCCATTATTTGCGCACAGCCAATTCTCCCCTGCGCCTCCATGATGACATCAGACGTGGTTGCTCAGAGATTTGTGACACAATTGCAAAGCCTCTATAGGAAGTTTCCAGTTCCAGCTGTGCATGATGTAATTGTGGGCGGGGCTAGGGGACTGCGTGGTTGCCAACAGACGCTCCAATCAGAGGGCAGCAGGGAGAAAAGAGGGGTGCCAGTGATCCAGACGTTGCCACGGTGACTTGACAGAGCGTTGGTTAGGGAGGCTGATGTTCCCTCTTTACTACATGTAAACAAGGCAGAACACGTTGCCAAGCAACACACACTGTCGCAGATGCCATCCTGGGGCTTAATATTAGAGGGCTGAGTCAGGTTTGATGGAAGAGAAAAACTCAGTGGTGTGTCATTGTTTCTCTGTTTTGCTGCTGTGATGTTTGACAGTATGTCTTCCAGTCCCAGCAAAAGCAACACTGATTGTCAGACTCCCTCATAGTTGTCAAGGAAACTTGATAATTGTGTCATCACTGTCTTGACTGATTTCAACGAATATACCTTGATGCCACTATGTCAGTTGTAAAGACAAGATTTTACAACTCTTCTCTCTTCCTGCCAGACACATGGAAATAAAACTTCTAAAAAAACAACAACACATAGACATACACCCCAACCAAATTAAATCAAGGCTGTTCAGATCTCACACACAGTGGTCAAGAAAAAGAAAACATGACAAGATGTGAGATTATTGTATGTAAACAAAGCATTGGTAAAAATGGTAAAAATACTATCTCAATATGTACCTCAATGCAGCACATGTACTCATATCACTGTTGACTAAAACCTGTAACAGAAATTACTGTTGGAAAATACAATTACGCACTGACCAGTGCAAGAAGTGCGTAGGCGGTCATGTCGTGTAATGGACAGTTGAGTCACCTCCATGAATAGACTTATATATTATATATCACTTTACATACGGAGCACGAACTGTGCTCCTCACATAATAAGGAGACATTGTGGCTGGCTTGGACTTTGATCTTTTTAATTGACATCTCACATGGTCCTTTATGGGTTGAGGATGTTCCATAACACTTGAAACCCATTCAAGATCCATTTAATAATATATATAAACTGCATCTGCATCATATCAGAAATGAGTCTGTTTTATATACATTTTTTGAGAAGTTGACTGATTTGGAGATTTTCATCGGACAGTAACGGTTCCTGTACCAAGTTGTCCTTAGTGATTGTCCAATCGTGATTTAGAACAAATCCAAACTTCTCTTTGGTACAAAAATATCTCAAATATATAATCAATATGAAAGTACAGGTCAGTACAGGACAAAACGACAGATATAAAGTGAACAATGAAAATAGAAGCTCTAAGATGTCATACTATCACTGCTGAAAAAGCTTTGTGGGGCCCGTCTCTCTTTCGCTCTCCTCAGATCTTTTATTACTAAAGAATACATTACGGTTGTGGAAATAGTCTTGAATGGCTTCTCTCTCTCTCTCTCTCTCTCTCTGTCTTTCTCCTTCTCTCTCTCTCTCTCTCTCTCCCCCTCTCTCTCTCTCTTTGTATAACCTCCCTGGCTGAATCATCATGACCATATGGTGTTTGTCTCCCTGTTAAAATGCACTTCTTACTATTGAAATGCATCCCATGTTGCGCAGTCCCTTTCTCAGTTGTCTCAAGGCTCAATATTACTTATTTAAATGCGCTAAGTGTAGCATTTTAACATCAATGAATCATTACCACATTCACTTTGAGACATAAGTATAATTATGGTAAACAAACGAGGCCGTCAAAGAGAAGATTGTCAGCCTCTAGCCTCTAGGTCGGCTTTGGGGGGAAATCTGCTGGATTGCTTTATGGCACAAAACGGGAAGAGGGCGCTGTTCTTCCAGAGCAAATGGAGCTAAAGCTGTCAGAGTTTCTCATAATGGCAGATGGTGGAAGGAGTGAAAGGCCGATGGAAAAATCATTTCCAGCATATTTATTATTTATCCTCTTTATCCTCGCAAAGAAGGCAAAGCCAGGGAGAGGGAGGGGGGGGGCAACGGGGAAGCAACAGGGTTTATGGGTCTTAATTTGGAGAAACACAAGCACAAACAAAGAGACAGAGGATACCAATCGTCTCGAGCACGGTCTCATTTGTTTGTACGTTAATTATACCCACAATTAATCTGACAATGAGGTACTGATGTTTAAAAAGGCTACATGAAGCACCTTTAAACTGTCTCCACTTCATCTCCATCTCCCTTTCGTGACTGAAGTGGATTTATAATGTGAACTCAACAAGGGCTCACAGCTTTCACCTGGATTCACCTGGTCAGTCTATTTCAGGGAAAGAGCAGGTGTTCCTAATGTTTTGTACACTGAGTAACCTGTTTCAACAATGATCCTTTTCATTTGTATACGCATATGTAAATTCTCCATTTCATCATTAGTTAATTATCAGCAACTAAATAATATAACACAGAAACATATCAAATAGAAGACACTAAAATAAAATAAAAAAAATCCATATATACAGAAGAAGACAAAAGCTCAATAAAGTGTAGTCCTTGGAACAGCAATAGCTAGCAGTTTTTTTTTTTTACAACAGCCAATCATGAGCCCCCATCCCCCACCCCCTTTGATTTTATGCTAATTTCACAGTCAGTTATTGTCTGCCTTGATTAAAGCCTGAGATGAGAGTGATTATGATGGTTTTAAAAAGTATTTCCTGGCAGGAATGAAGAGGGCTGAGAGGATGTGACATTTAAACAATCTGCTTGTGGCTGTCACTTTCTGGCCAAGCCCGCAATGTAAAAAATCGCTTTATCTTCTACAATCGATGATCACAAAATATGTGTTTTGTCTCTGTTTAAGGCTGAGGTTAGGCTTCAGGTCTCCAGCGAGGTTAAGGCCGGGGTTAAGACTAGTGCTGGGTTCATAGTCAGCTTTTTAGGAAAAGCTTGGCCAAGAGGAAACGACCACCAGTTCCATGGGGACAGATTCTGCAGTCTAGAACCAACTCTAGAACCTCAGACACAGAACCCTAGAACTCCTCAACCTCAGAAACAAAACTCCAGTACTCAAGAACCTCAGACACACAACCCTAGAATCCCTCAACCTCAGAAACAAAACTCTAGAACCTCAGACACACAACCCTAGAATCCCTCAACCTCAGAAACAAAACCCTAGAACCTCGGACACACAACCCTAGAGCTCCTCAACCTCAGAAATAAAACTCTAGAACCTCAGACACAGAACCCTAGAGCTCCTCAACCTCAGAAACAAAACTCTAGAACCTCAGACACAGAACCCTAGAATCCCTCAACCTCAGAAACAAAACTCTAGAACCTCAGACACACAACCCTAGAGCTCCTCAACCTCAGAAATAAAACTCTAGAACTGTAGAACCTCAGACACAGAACTCTAGACCTCCTCAAACTTAGGCACAAAACTCCTGAACTGTAAAACCACCGACACGAAATCTAGAATCTCTAGACTTCTAGAATCTCAAAACTGTGTAACCTGAGACAGGGATCTCTTGAACCTCTGACATGGAACTGTAGGAATGTAGAACCCCAGACACAGAACTCTTGAACTCTAGAATCTAAGACACAGAACCCAAGAAGCCCAGACTGTGAACTGTCCCCAAGATGCACAAACTGTTGAATGCCACAACCTCAGAAACTACAACTCCATAACCTCAAATACAGAACTCTAGAACTCAGTACTCAAAACAATAGAAGTCCACAATGTTAGAGACAGAACTTCAGACACAGAACTCTAGAACTTCAGACACAGAACTCTAGAACTCCACAACCTCAGGTGAAGAACAGTAGAACCTCATCTGAACCTCAGATTCTGAGCTGACTGCTTAACCACTGACAATTTGGTTAAAAAATAGCTTTTGTCAATTATATTATTTAAATCTTGTTTCTAAACTGACTAAACTAAAATCAAATTAGCAGTAACTCAGAATCAAAGTAAATCAAGCCTCGGAAGTCAAGTTTTTGCAGTTCCACTGCTCATTAAGTGCACTTTACCTTTGTGAGTTTAAACTGTATAAGTCTCCTATCTTGCAAACCTTTTATCACACTGCATAACAATACCAGATCTGTGTCAGAGAGGATCAAAATATCACATGTAATTCAATTATGACTCATTCTGAAACTGAGATTATAACTGTTTTGAAAAGTCTTGCTATGAATCCTGAATAACCAAGGACACTCTTTTACAATGTCGGAAATCCGTTTTTTTCTTTGTTGCGCTTCAATTGTTTTGGTGACTGGTGTTAATTATCACCAGAGGCTATGAACACAGAGTAAACAGCTGCAGAATCTGAGCTCAATTCACCTTCAGCTCCACCACCTCAGGTGCTTGTGGGAAGCCTCTGACAGACAGAGGCAGAGGGGAAATGAGCAGCTAGTTTCAAGCATGCGAGGAGGAAGAGATATCATTTTGAAACATGAAAACCTCGAGCCTTTGCCGGCCAATGATGATGGTTGGTTTGGCAGTGATGATGGCTTTGTCACAGTGGCAGAACCCATTTTCTGTCATTGTGTGCTGTGCCCGACGCCAATGAAACACCAATATTAGGAAAAGAGCATCTGCTGGGCCTGCCTCTCACAGCGGATAGAGGGAGAGAGAAAAAGTGGTGGTCGTGGGGGAGGAAATGAAGATGGAACGAAAGAGAGAGAGCAAGCAAGATAGAGAACTGTAGTGAGAATAAAAGAAGGTGAGGGAAAGGGAAGAGAGAGACTCAGAAACTGTCGGAGAGAGAAAGAGGGAATCAGAGAAATTTCCATTAAAAGCCCTCCTGATCGGCAGATACAGACTTGCAGAAGTAATTCATGGCCAAAAGAGGCAGAGAAAGTAAAATGGAAATAATCTGATGAATAATTTATCCGAGGTCTTCAATTGTTACCGGGGAGGTCAGAAGTGTATATTCAGAGGAACAGAGCGCTGGGAGCTGTCTCTTTCTTCCCACTTGATTGGACTAATGAATTAAGAGCAGCAGTGCTGTAGCATACAGATCATTCCTCATCCAACAGTCCAACGCCCTGCGGAGCGGCCGGGGCCCGAATAATCAACCAACCTACCAAACAACCCCGGGTTATCACACTGATTATATCTGATATCACACTTTTAGTTATTTAGCTGATGCTCATATCCAGCGACATTGCAACAGGTGAGCAGGTAGGGGTTCAGATGAAGATGATGGATTGAACATGTTGGGATTTAACCTGTGATCTTTTGGTTACAGGATGGTCTCTCTAAGCACCAGGCCTCCCTGCAACCCACTGACTCTCACCAAACAGTGGTTCTCAACCTTTCAAGCTTGTGACCCCCAAAAACAAAGCTAGATGCCTTCGTTCCTTATGAGTCCAACACTCAGAGTAGTGAGCCTTTGTTACACCAAGTAATGATTTTTATTTTTCCATTTCAGGCTGTTTTACTTGATTCATTATTGGAAGAGGCCTACAATCATCTGAAGATATTTTTTTTTATTTCACAAGAAAAAGGCATTTGTCACAAAGCTTAAAAGCATGATAATAAATTTGTACATTAGAAATATATTTTTTCCACATTCCATAAATCACCCCCTCCGCCCCCTGGGGTGCCCTGACTCATAGGTTGAGGACCACCACTTAAGAGGCCTGAAAACACTGAAAACAACAAAACAGCACGTTACAAAATGCAATCCAAGTCCACTGGGTTCTCTGGCTTGCGTGTCGCACCCCACCGTTCACATTTTTTGGATCTCACGGTGAAATATTGGCCGTTTGCTGTAATGTCACCGCTCAAACCTGGTGGCAAACTGCCACCGAAGGTCACCGTGTGTTTTGTTACAACTATAATACTCGCAGTGCTTGAGAAAAGACAAGCTGTTGAACACTGTCTTTAGAAATCAGAAGAGATAAAAGAGGAGAGGTCGCCGGGGGAGGCGAGTCGTCGTGGGCAACAGACAGTTCCCGGGAGCCATGGCAACAGCAGACTCATACAATAGCTTGCTCTGCATCGCTCAGGCATGGAGCGAGGAGAGGAGGAATGAGCAGAATGAGAGGGTGGCATTAAGAGGGAGAGGGAGATGAAAATAGAGGCTGAGGGAGTTGGGATGAAAGGTATGGAGACAGCTGTAGTTGTGTGGCATGTTTCTGCCTTTGACACATGGCTGAGTTTGACAGAGAAGCTTGTTGCTCTTTTCCTGTCTTCTCTCTCCCTTGGCATCTCTCTTCATCCTCCTCCCTCCTCCTCTGCTGTTCAGAAGCTCCTTGATTCAATTAGCTTCAATATAACGCCAAGTACCTCTGTACCTCAGCAGCATTGGTTCAACCAATGTGTCATTTCTCATTTTTCCCACACAGAGAATTGAAAGCCATCATCCTGGCAGAGTTAGTGGCAGACTTTGCCCACTGAGCCACACGGGGAATTAAACTCCTAATCCTGGCAGCGTTATTGCCATGTTTCACCCACTGAGCCACACAGGGATTGGAACCCCGAACCAGGCAGCGTTAGTGAACTGCTGAAGAGTTCAGAAGCAGCCGGCTGAGTCGGCGATACAGCAGGTTCCCACACTCAGTCTCTCACAGTCTTTATAGATCTTCTCCCTGCTGAACCATCACAGAGACTGAGGCAACAGCTCTCCAGTTATTGGTCACACTACTGCAGTAGTGATCCAGCGGCAGTCCGGCCTAGACAGCGGTGCTCCTCCCCAGCAGGGGGAAGGCCGTGGGCAGGCCGCAGCCGGACTCTAGCCCCCTCAGCCCTTGGACCCCCTGGACCCCCTGGATCCCCGCTATCCCCCCTCGGAGCCCGAGGCCCTCCGGGTGAGTCCTGGCCTCTCGGCGGGGCATGGTGGCCATCGCGGCCGCGGCCTGCAGCGAGCGTCTCTCCGGCGGCGGGAGGTTGTTGTGGTTCAGGTCCATGGTGGACAGCAGGTGACCCAGGGAGTCCCAGCTGCGAGCCGAGGGCAGGCGGATCAGGGAGGAGTAGCCTCGCTCGGGGAACATGGCCGCCGGCGGGGGCTTGCTGGTTTCTGATGTAAACACCGGAGGAGGATCCTGGTGTTCCCGGTGAGGGGGGGGTGGCGCTCTGTGCGGGGCGGGCTTGAGGTAGGTGCCCCCCCGAGGGTCGGCCAAGACCTCGCTGTAGGGCGGAGGAGGATCCTCCATCAGGACGGCTTCCTCATAGCAGGGTGGCTTCCCAAACACATCTGTGTCTGAAAGCAGAGGAGACGGGGGGGGGGGGGGGGGGGTTAGGATTTATCACTACATAGCTACATAGCTATCTCTACATTAAATCTGAATTCTACTGGAGAAGAGAGGAAGATTATTCTGCATTCACTACATGCTGCCCATGCAGGAAAACATACATGTCACATGCACTTCAGGATATTTTCAGATATATGGTTAAAAAATGTATTTCTGCACTTAAATAACATTCATTTAAACATGAAAAACTTATGAACCAAACACAAAAAAGGGTTAATTCAGTTAAAACTGCCAGTGTTTCTATCTATTGTCCACATCCATCAGTTAGTTTAATACTTTTAGAAACCTTTGAACAGCCTAGAGCCAGATCAGCTCTACGATTGGGTAAGCAACTCTCCAATCAACACTAGTCAACTCAATTATCACAGAAAAATCACTTATTAACAATAGCAAATTTGCTATGTACTTGACTTTTACGCTGATTACAGCCATAATTTGGCCTCATGACTGATTTTAAAGATCATATGAAATCCATGCTATTCTCAGGCTAAAAAACAACTGAACATCACATGAAAATAACAGGAATGATCCTATAACTGGAACTTTTGAATCATCTGCCTCTAGCTCTTTCCCTGTGGGGGAGTTTTTTGTTGCCTACAATGAGTTTGTACTTGGACCACATTTATTGAGAAACTTCATGCTGAAATAAACCCCTGATAATTTGATTTTATTTGCGGTTTTGATTCTCAGCTCAACTACCACACTGATGTGTCAAGGAAACTTTGCTGTGGATTTGTTACACATGGAAATGGAAAACCCAGGCTGGATATAAAAAAAAAAAATGCAGTTAACAGTAATAAATAAATAAAAAACAGCCCACTGCTACAGTGTATTGGGACATTTTTCACTCAGCGTTTCTTAGTGAGTGTGTGTGTGAAATATGTTGTTGCTGTTTTGCAGAATGACTTTATTATATCTAAAAAATTCTACAAGTATACATCAATACTGTGTTGCAACTGTGTGACAACCAGTTACCTAGTATCTGAAATTTGATCACAATTCTATTATATTTCATCCATTTCAGTATTATTGTGTATTTACTTATTTTTCCATGGATTAATAAACAAGTTGATACACTGGAACAATACATAAAGTAAGGTGTTACCCAAACCAGGAGCCAGTAAATGTATATGTGTGTGTGTGTGAGTGTGTGTGTGTGTGTGTGTGTGTGTGTGTGTGTGTGTGTGTGTGTGTGTGTGTGGTATTGGTCCTCAGAAGTAAATTGAACCCTGTAGGCAGTTGCGCAACAATTCCATCAGATGATGTAACTGCTGCGTTCTATGCATAACACACACACACACACACACAAATGCACACAAACACACCCACACATACACATGCATACATATACGTGAAATGCATATCACTTAGATAACAACTGCACACACACAGACGCACACACACACACACACACACACAAGCAGTCCATGGACATGCACGGATTCCTAATTATCTCTTAACACTTGCACTAACGCCCACACACACACATACATTGCTTTTTCGGGTCACAACCCAAAAGGCTGTAATTAACACCTGCCTGCTCTGATAAATGTGAAAATGTGTTCAGTTGTTAGGAAACCAAAACCATCACAGCACATTTGGTGTGAATCATCTCTCTCTCTCTCTCTCTCTCTCTCTCTCTCTCTATTTCAGGCTCCCTCGCGTTCTCTCTCTCTTTCCCACTCACTGTCTTTATGTGTTGTGTGTGTGTGTGTGTGTGTGTATGTGTTCAAGTTTAGTTTTAAGACTATCATTCCAAATGTGGAAAAACTAAGTTATGTATTGTGTTGCTGCAAGATGTGCAACACAATACAAAATCATATTACATAAAGACAAAAAAAACAAAAACAGGCACATCCATTCACTCATTCCCACTTGCATTCCCAGCATGCATTATGCAGAAGAAAAACTCTCCCTCTCTTGCTCTTACTATGCTATCACTATCACTATCACTATCACTATCACTATCGCTCTCTCCACCTGCATGTATAACCCACAGCTGAATGCAACAAGTCCTGGTCCGTTCTCTGGAGCTTGTCAAAGGGCATTCTGGGAAACGTAGGATATCTAACTAACTGCAGTAGAAGTAGACGAGGCAGGTTGAGGGAAAGTGGGAAAAAAAAACAATACTTCATCACAAAATAACATCACAGACAGCTGATATCTAACAGTGCAAGAGTATCCGTTGGTGGGTTTTTCCTTTAAAACTGTGCCGTTTTTTTTTTATTATGGTAGATGTATTTCTTGAGGTTTTCTGGGAGTAATTTCAGTTTCCTAAATGTGCGTGGAAAGCGTTATCTTGTCAAACTCTTACTGTGTGTATCATCCTGATTCCCTCACTGCACAATGCGCTCTATGTGTATTTGCAACCAATTAAAATGCTCAGCGGTAAAACGTTCATACTGGGATAGTTGGGTAAGTTCAACATGCTCAGCACAAACAGCATGACAGCTTTCTTTCAGCTGTTACAGTGGTTTTTAGGAAGGCATTGAGATGATTCATAGTCAACACACTGTGCCAGGATTTGTGCCTGGCATTTCAAATGGCTACAACTGACAGTGTGCATGTGCTAAGTAATGGGATGCTGTTGGGTTTTTTTTATCGAACAAACATGATCTCCCGTCAATTTAGTACCGAGTGATGAACGTTGAAACTTCAGGGTAACGCTTCATTTTCTGGGTCTGGAATTTCCAAATATAATTTCCTAGAAAGGAACTGTTAATTTCTTAGGAAGTTTCCTGGAAAGAACCATGAAATGATGTTCTAATAATCTAAGGGAAAATAGAGAAAGACTTTTAATGGTAGTTGGTTGTTGGTAAGTTCCTCCAATTTCATCTGTTGTTTCCAAGACAGAACCGTGAAATGATGTAGTAGTTATACAGAAAATTTGATTAGCAATTCAACAAATAACTAATTGTAACGAAATGGAGGACCAGGAAAATAAAGTGTTACCAACTTCAGGTGTAGTTTGGTTTTGGTTTCAGTGACCTGTCACATCTGTTAAATTAGCTTGACTTAGTTTTTTATTTTCGGGATGAAATTACAGCAAAAAGCAGATGAATATGTAGCTTGAAGGGCAAAAAAAAAAAAAAATACTGACGATAAAATATATATATAAAAAAAAAACTTGTAAATCACAACATTGCTCTTGACAGCATTTCTAAAAATGTTTGACCTGACAAAGAGCCCCTGGGCATGAAACCATAATATTAAGACTGTGTTGGAGGAGCTGTAGCCTCTATTTCAATGTCTTGTCTGTTTGAAAGAGGTCTGACCTGACTGAAAGCCCTCGGGCTCCAAGCTGCAGCGTTAAAGCGGCTTTGGAACAGCCGAACGCAGCTTCTATTTCCAGGTATCTGAATCTGGCCAGATCCTGTTCATCGTCTCTCTACGTGTTGCACAACCTCTCCTCCTGTTGCTTGAGACATTATCAGTAGGTTGTGTTGGAGCAGCAAAAATCAGATAAGTTTGCAAACTGAAACACCTCGGCCAGAAGCACAGGATTTCTAAAAATATTAAGATAAAAGTGTTAATATGGCACATACCTTTAACAGTAACCCATAATGTAATTTACTTTCATGCCAGCAACCATTTCAATTTTAATCAGCTGGTGTCAGTTTTTTTTTTTTTTTTTTCAAATGATGGATATCTGAACCCTTAATTTCCAGGTAGGTGAATGTGGCCATTCAATACGTGTGTGTGTGTGTGTGTGTGTGTGTGTGTTTTGGGGGGTGTAGGGTATTACCAGCAACTGGCCAAATTCTCAAATTCTGGTAATTTTTGCCTGAGGATGTGGACACTTTTCCAGGGAATTTGGTAATTTGGAGCAATAGAGATTCCTCTGTATTCTCTGTATTATGAAAATCAGTTTGGTTGGTAAAACAGTGGAAGCGGCCGGTGGATTTGAGAATAAAGCAGTTGCTCCGGCAGGTGGGGAGAAAAAAAAATGTTAGTTTCCTTTCCTGTATAAAACCCACATACAGTCTCACTGCTCAGCCAGAAACTGTTTACAGCTGCAAAGAACAGTATGGTACTGGAAATCAATAGTGGTTTGTTGAACTGTTGCCATGGAGTTGTATGCGATGCAGGAGTATGTGTGTGTGTGTGTGTATGAGTGTGTGTGTGTGTGTGTGTACACGTGTCCCAGAATCCATAACATATCCATTAGACACTACACATACCTACAGGCTCAGTCTCCCATTCTGTGTCACCGCTCTTTCCTAATTCCCCCGTCCCGCTCCCTGCTGTAACGACGGGCCCAGCTGCCAGGACGGGTATAAATAAACATAAAGCCATATCTCCATACGGAAACAATGTCAGTAGAAACACAGGAGGCTTCTGTTTCCACCGGGAGGATAAATAAAAAGCGTCAGCTGTTCTGCCAGGCTGAAGATCGGGGAAGTACGTGACTTCAGTGATTACAGTAATCTACAGTAACTCTAGTCTGTGACAGTTACTGTAAAAACTACAGTGATCATATTACTCACCAAAAGTAGGTGATGACTTGTTGGTATAGTAGTATAATGTGAAATAGATACAAGCATCATTTGTGATGCTTGACCTGTAGTTCAACGATGTCAATAAAATTTGTATTTTGCAACTGTTGTCTAGAGGTCATTTGAGTACTTAATATGGAACGAAGCTGATCCGGATAGAGATACTATTTAATCTCATCAATTCCCTTATTCTCCTCTCCTGTGTTTTCTCTCCACTCATTTTGTCACCTTTCATCTCATCTCATCTCATTTCATCTCATTTCCTCTCATCTCATCTCAAACATCTCATTTAATCTCACCTCATTTCATTTAATCTCATTTCATCACATTTCATCTCATTTCCTCTCATCTCACCTCATCTCATTTCAGTTCATCTCATTTCATCACATTTCATCTCATTTCCTCTCATCTCATGTAATCTCATCTAATTTCCTCTCATCTCATCTCAAACATCTCATCTCATTTAATTTCATCTCACCTCATCTCATCTCATTTCATCTCATCACATTTTATCTCATTTCCTCTCATCTCATCTCATCTCATTTCATGTAATCTCATCTCATTTCCTCTCAACTCATTTCATCTCATCTCAAACATTTCATCTCATCTCACCTCAACACATTTAATCTAATCTCATCTCATCTCGTCTCATCTCAAACATTTAATCTAATTTCAAATGTTGTCTAGTGGTCATTTGAGTCCTAAATATGTAACGAAGCTGATCGGGATAGAAATACTATTTCATCTCATCAATTCCGTTATTATCCTCTCCTGTGTTTTCTCTCCACTCATTTTGTCACCTTTCATCTCATCTCATTTCCTCTCATCTCACCTCATCTCATTTCATGTAATCTCATCTCATTTCATCTCATCTCAAACATCTCAACTCATCTCAACTCATTTCATTTCATCTCATTTCATCACATTTCATCTCATTTCGTCTCATCTCACCTCATCTCATTTCATGTAATCTCATCTCATTTCATCTCATCTCATCTCATCTCATCTCAACTCATTTCATTTCATCTCATCACATTTCATCTCATTTCCTCTCATCTCACCTCATCTCATTTCATGTAATCTCATCTCAAACATTTCATCTCGTCTCATCTCAAACATTTCATCTCATTTCATTTCATCTCATCTCATCTCATCTCAGTGTCTGTCTGTGCGTTCACACTGTGAGCAACAACATCAACAAGTCACTGGAAAAGTCCATTCATTTCCTATAGAGCTGAGCGACCGGGGAAACTCAGCTGATGTGTGAACACGTGAAAACAACTTTGCAAATTCTGCAACTGGACCCTCTAGGTGTGATTATAGATGCTGACCTGAACTTCAAACATCATATTAACAGCATCCGGTTGCTAGTATAGGTTTATATCATTTAAAAAACATTTTTGAAAGTCAGAGGTTTTAAAAATGTCTTCATTACAAGCAATGCGTCTTGAACACATTACACCTGCTCTTAGATCGCTGCACTGACGTCCAGTAAGCATTAGAGTTGACTTTAAGATTCTACTGCTGGTCTCAAAGCTCTAAATGGCCTGGAGCCACAAAACATTTCTGACTTGACTGAAAAATATGAGCAAACTGGGACAACACTGGCTTGCAATGTTTCAGCAAGGCAGGTCGGTTCACCTCAGTTGTTAAACTATGATGACAGACAGCGGTCAGATTGTGTATTAACTTTGACGTCAAAAATAATCTAGATAGTAGCCTAAGTGTGTAATATGTGCAAACTAACATGCATTTTTTGTAAGTGTTTGAGGGTTGGAAATGGTATAAGCGAGTCAGGCAGATTAACCAGTGACAGAGACTTAATTTTTCTGATATACAAATTTTCTGCCAGTGATGTTGTGAATTATTGGGTGCAATCGTGAATTATGCAAACGGCCCCCGATGACGGGGATGACATAATGCTCGTTTGTAATGACTCGTCTAACTTTGACTCTGCCTAAATTAGCATAATTAGCACAGGTAATTTGGTGTTAAAGGTTGAAAGAGGCATTCTGACATAATGTCCTATGAATCACAGATAGGAAGCTATGAAATCACGGTGACAATTTTAGGTCAATTGATGGTAGTTTTGTGTTAAATGTTTGATGTGACATCCGATTTCTTTTTTTGTTTCTCTCTCTCTCTCTCTCACTCTCTCTCTCTCTCTCTCTCTCTCCCTCCACCCACTCAGATAAGTCCCGTAGCCACAAATTTCTCATTGTGTGTCGCCTGGGTTGCTGTTTTTTTTTTCCCGTGATAATTATCTGACCTGTTATTACTGTCAAAAACAAGACAGAAAAACACATACTAAGACACTGCAGTATCTCTTTGCATTCATTTGGTCCAGAAACATAATATTACTAAAGCTCCAATCACAACACACAACAATAGCCGCTGTCTTCAACTATTCTTCACTATTCTTACCTTCTAAAGTCTCTCTCTCATATCTACTCACAATACCATTGAATGGCCTTTCAAAAAAAATCTCTCTGTTACTATCTCAGATCTCACTCACAGTGCCAATCTTTTACTGACCCCAACACCCCTAACAACACTTCCAGAACAAAAACAAACAATATACACCAATAATAATAATAATAATATAAACCTGCTGCAGTCTGTGTACTCATGTAAACACCATACTCCCATTATATTAGTGTGAACACAGTAAAATGAGCGGAATACTCTATTTTACTGGCATTAACGGTGACAAGTCATTGCCATTTGAATAATTGCAATAATCACATGTCAATCTGTCACTTTGTATATACATGAAAATGGCTTAATTACACTATTGTCTTAATGAGTACGTTTACAGGTACTGTAACGCATGTAAGGTAATACACCAACTATTACGCTTTTCATCTGGTTTTCTTAATCGGGGTGAGGTCATAACCAGAGTAAGTTTTAACCCTGATTTAACACACCTAGACTTTTACTCAATCTTTTGATTTATTAGGCAATGTAAACGACTTGGTCAGATTTCTTTTGTTTTTTTCTGTGCAGGTCAAAGGTCAGCAAACGCAGTGACACAGATGTATTTATCAAGCAAACAAAATGACGAGAGTGATCATGGTTGCTCTTTTTTTTTTTTTTTTTAATCCTGTTATCTTGAGATCGGACTTAATTATCCCCTTATCTCAAGACAGCTACTGTTGCCAATGTGTGCAAACACTAAAGTCAAATTGACAATGTCAGAAGGAGAGAACACGATTGATCAGCACATTCACTTTAATTTAGATATGAATATAGATATATCTCGAGAAAACAAAATTTTATATCTCATGATAAGAAGATAATTAAATTGTGATCATGAGAAAACAAAGGTTGATATCTCAAGATAATTAAGCCATGATCTGGAGATAACAGCATTAAAAAATATATACATAGAGCAGTGACAAGCAAAAGCCCAATTTTTCAATGAATAAAAAAGGTTAGTATACATCGAACCACGTAAATGAACCCTATAATAGAAATATTGCATTAAGCTGATTACTCCCAGTAATCAGAATACTGGCATGCCTGTAAACATACGCAATGAGAGTATTAGCAATACTCACACGAGTTGTACGCATGTAAACTCAGCCAGCGTCACCAAGACAAATCTGTGGGCATTTATTGTACTTGGAAGGTAGGAGCTGGAGACGCACACCCAGGAACTTTAGGCAAGGTGCAGACAGACTGAAAAATAAAAATAAATCGCACACTCTACTATGCTCCCATATTTTAATAAAGTTGTGACATGAAGTTGCGACATGATGACCCATGTTTCGGGCACAGTTGTGTATGTGTAGAAATGGAGAAGTAGAGTGCGTACCACTGAGGCTAAGTCCTAACCGCATGTCATCCCCCCCTCTCTGCCCTGTCTTTTCTGTCTCTCTCTACTGTGACTGTATACAGAGGTGGAAAGTAACTAAGTACATTTACTCAAGTACTGTACTTAAGTACAATTTTGAGATACTTGTACTTTACTTGAGTATTTCCACTTGATGCTACTTTATGGGGAAATATTGTACTTTCTACTCCACTACATTTATTTGACAGCTTTAGTTACTTTTCAAATGGAGATTTGACACAATGGATAATATAACAAGCTTTTAAAATACAACACATTGTTAAAGATTAAACCAGTGGTTTCCAAACTTTTTGGCTTTTGACGTCTTACAAAAAGCAGTGTGTAGTCGGGTCACATTTCAGATGTCTATGAGTTGTTAACAGCTCCACCAAATAGTGATTTTTCCCTCTAAACCTCACATGGTTTCATTTCAATAAATGTTCAAATGATCCAATATTTCAGCAAAAATCAAAGATTAGAGAAAAAGTCCAAAAACTGAAAACAGATTTGTGTATCAGAACTTTGTTTTTTCTTCTTTCCTCTCCCATTAATCATCTCACGACCCCTCAGATTTATCTGGTGACCCTTTGGAGGGGCCCAACCCCTAGGTTGGGAACCACTGGACTAAACTAGCTAACTGTATATAAAGTAGTTCAAACTAGCTCCACCGCCAGCAGCTCCAACAGTAACATGCTGCTTACACACTGATGCTTCAGTATTAATAATCTAATGATGTCATATATAATATCAGTCAGAGGGACCAAACCACTACTTTTACTTTAATACTTTACATTTTGCTGCTAATACTTATGTACTTTCACTTAAGTAGGATTTTTCATGCAGGACTTTTACTTAATGGAGTATTTTTACATTGCTGTATTGGTACTTTTACTTAGGTAAAGGATCAGAGTACTTCTTCCACCACTGACTGTATAATATAATAATAATAATATAATAGTATTATGTATAATAAAGCAGAAATGCCTAAAAATATATCTTTAAAAAGAAAATAATAAATGGAGAAGTCGCACACTCCCACATGCTCCCAAAACGCTGGTCATCATGTCACAGCTCCATCTTTATTACAGTATGGGGAGCATAATAGAGATGTGCGACTTCTCCCGTTGCTTTTTTCACCTGATGCATTTATTATACTTGGCAACTGAAGCGAAAACTGTGATTCTGGTTCCAGTCCAATCCCGCCCACCGGCAGCGGGGCGCCGACCTGCCGCTGTGTGGACACCTCCGAGGCCTCGCCGACACAAACCCCCTTCATCAGCTCCTGGCTTCTCTCTCTCTCTCTCTCTCTCTCTCTCTCTCTGTCTGTTTCTCTCTCTCTGTCTGTCTCGCTCAGCTGGCCAGCACCTGCTTTCCTTTTAGCGCCGCCGCTGCCTGGCTACAAAAACCTCTTCATCAGTCTCTCTCTCGACTGCTTTGTGACCAAACCTCTAGCAACCTTTTGGGTCTTTTTTACTCTCTTTCTCCTTTCTCTCGCGGCGCATTAACTATCTCTGACAACAGCTGATGCTCTTTTCTCGTTCCATCCCTCTCCCTGTTTCTCTCTCTCTCTCCTTTTTCTCTCAGATAATCCATCTTTCCCTCTCTCTCTCACCTCTTTCCCTCATCCCTCACTCTTCCTTTCTAGCACCGTACAGGTTATTTTAGCTTTCATTCTGTCTCTCCTTCTGCGTCTCTCTTCTCTTTCTCCATCATACCACTCCCGCATCTCTCTCTCTTTCTTTCTTTTTTGCTTAGCTGTGTTGTTGCTACCTCTTGTTGCAGATGTTTTAGGTTTCTCTCTCTTTCTCTCTCCCCTGTGTGGATGCTGTCACTACTCTTTCTCACAAGGTTTTGTGAAATGAGCACAAACTCTGAAAAGCAGTTGTGGACAGGAATTATGTCAAGATTGTATTCCTCCACCACAAATTGGATTCTGTGACAATAGCACTAATTGGACACGGCATTTTCACTGCTAGCGGTTAAGTTCAGGCAAGCAAAACACCTTTGGTTAAGGTTTGGGTTAAGGTTATGATTAGGCAACTAAAACATCTTGGTTAAGGAAAGGCTTTGGCCATGGTTAAATGGTTAAAACTTTAGCTAAATTGAATGGAGGTATAATTGAATAGAGTTCACCCTCACTTTCCACCATGTTCTTTTAATGTCAGATTGCTTTCTGTTTCTAGTCGTACCTCCTTCACCTAATTATACAATAATTGTATAATAACCTTTTGTGGTGGGAATACGTATTTCTCTCTTTTTGTACACTGAGCACATATTTGCATTTTAACAGACTCTAACAGTCTCTTTCTCTACAGAAGTTATTATTACACTTGCCAGAAGGGCAATAATCTACATGTCGCTGAGAGACTGTAGGATTTTCATTAGGTCCTTGTTGAACTGCCATGTAAAATGCCTGTGGTATTAACCTTTATTATAGGCCAGCTGATTGACTGAAGTTATTGCTCCTGCTGAGTCAAATTCAAATTGCTTGTGCAAGCATTTCTCTAGCTAGTAGAAGATTCACTTCATGTTCCCTGGTGTTCTGATGGGTAATTTTAGCTCCACCACGGAGGTTATGTTCTCACCGCTGTTAGTTTGTGTGTCTGTACATCTCAAAAACCTGTGAACGGATTTCCATGAGATTTGGTGGACAGATCGGCCTTGGGTCAAAGAACAACTGACTCAATTTTGGTGGTGATCCGGATCTGGGATTTCTGTCATTAGACGATTATTGTTGTGAAGTATGAAACTAAGGGAGATAGAGACTTGATTCCAAATCCTAAGGGGATGTTTGAAGGGTCAAGAAACCAATTTAACTTAAAAATACAGCAAGTTGGACAATTGTTCAGCGGTGGCGGAGGTTTGCGCTCTCCGAGTGTCTTCTACAACAGTGGTTCTCAGCGTGGGGTCCGGGGACCACCAGGGGTCCTTCAGGAGGTTCCAGGGGGTCCCAGGCAAATTGATGAATTGTTCAACTTCAGCATTATTTAATTTACAAGAAGTTAACACAATTAGAGAATGTAGATGAATGATTATTTTGATCATAGCTTCTCTGTTATCTCTCCGCCTACAATACAGATAGTCATTGGATTCCGGACAAAATCATATCTGACAATAAAGATATTCTCAGATTTGGGTCCAAGAGACAAAATCTCATCAAATGTGGACTAAATTAGGGGTCCTTGATATGAAAAAGGTTGAGAATCAATGTTCTACAACATACTTTTTTAAGGTTTTAGATATTGTTTGTTTGACTTCTTTGCTGTAAGTGGGATTCATCCTTTGTCGAGAATGTAACATGCCATGTAACGTGCACTCAGCTGGCACGCATGTAACTCGCACAAAGCTAGTTTCACTTCTTTCTTCTTTCTGCCTTCCTCTCCATCACCTCTCTCTGTTGTTCCCTCTCTCTCTCTCTCTCTCTCTCTCTCTCTCTCTCTCTCGCCCAGCTGTGTTCCTGCTATAGCGCCACACAGCATAGGGTTTCTTCTCCCCCTGCTTCTCGCCCGCTCTCCTCGGTTCCTATTTCAGCCTGGCTGTGCTGTCGCTGCCTCCGTCTCTGCTCGGCCCACACAGCCACCTCCCACGCCTCGGCAGCAGCTGTCGCCATGCCGCCCGGCAGGCAGCGAGGCGCTAGCTGCTAACCAGAGAGTCTGAACAGACAGCCGTAATGTATGGTGTAATGCAACATAATGTAACTCATGCTTAGTTCTCCTCTCCTCTTTTTCCTCTTTTTCACTCTTCTCAATTGTCGTTTTTTCCTGTACACTTTTCTCAAATTTTCTCATCCTTGTCTCTCGCCTATCCTCTAAACCTGTCTCCATCTCCTCTTCCTCTTTCCCCCGCCTCTCTACCCTGGATTTCTCCTCTCCACTCTTCTCCTCTCATCCCCCTCATTTCCCTCCTCTTGTCCTCTTCCCTCCTCTCTACCCTGGATTTCTCCTCTCCACTCTCGTCCTCTTTTTCATTCTTCTCTCTTTTCCATTTCTATTCCTCTACATTCTTCTCAAATTTTCTCATCCTTGTCTCTCGCCTATCCTCTAAACCTGTCTCCATCTCCCCTTCCTCTTTCCCCCTCTCTACCCTGGATTTCTCCTCTCCACTCTTCTCCTCTCATCCCCCTCTTTTCCCTCCTCTTGTCCTCTTCCCTCCTCTCTACCCTGGATTTCTCCTCTCCACTCTCGTCCTCTTTTTCATTCTTCTCTCTTTTCCACTTCTATTCCTCTACACTTTTCTCAAATTTTCTCATCCTTGTCTCTCACCTATCCTCTAAACCTGTCTCCATCTCCTCTTCCTCTTTCCCCCGCCTCTCTACCCTGGATTTCTCCTCTCCACTCTTCTCCTCTCATCCCCCTCTTTTCCCTCCTCTTGTCCTCTTCCCTCCTCTCTACCCTGGATTTCTCCTCTCCACTCTTGTCCTCTTTTTCATTCTTCTCTCTTTTCCATTTCTATTCCTCTACACTTTTGTCAAATTTTCTCATCCTTGTCTCTCGCCTATCCTCTAAACCTGTCTCCATCTCCTCTCCCTCTTTCCCCCGCCTCTCTACCCTGGATTTCTCCTCTCCACTCTTCTCCTCTCAACCTCCTCTTTTCCCTCCTCTTGTCCTCTTACTCTTTCCTCCCCTCTACCCTGGATTTCTCCTCTCCTCTCTCCTCCTCCTCCTTTTCATTCTTCTCTCTTCTCCATTTCTATTCCTCTACACTTTTACCGTGTCTCTCACCTATCCTCTAAATATGTCTCCTTTCTTCTCGTCTTCTCCTTCCTCCTCCCCTTTCCACACTCGATCTCCTCCTTCCTCATCTTCTTCTCTCCGCCTTGATTTCTTCTTCCTCCCTTCTCCTCTCCATTCTCAATCTCTCCTACACTTTCCACCCCTCTTTTCCTTCCTCCTCTCCTCTGCACCCTCAGTCTCCTTGTTCTCTTTTCTCCTCTCTACCCTGGATTTCTCCTCTCCTCTCCCCTCTTCTTTTTCACTCTTCTGCATTTCTGTCTATTCCTCTACACTTTTTTATACAATTTTCTCATCCTTGTCTCTCGCCTATCCTCCTTTTCACACTTGATTTCCTCCTCTCTTCTCCATTCGTCTCCTTCCTCCTCTTCCTCTCTCCACCTTTGATTACTTCTGTTCTCTCTACTGTTCCCCTCTCTACTCTCAATCTCTCCTCCACTTTCCTCCTCTCTTTTCCTTCCTCATCTCCTCTGCACTCTCAATCTCCTCTTCCTCTTTTCTCCTCTCTACCCTGGATTTCTCCTCTCCTCTCCTGTCATGTTACAGTTGAAGATGGTTGTTATTGTAGCTGCAAGCATCAAAGTAACACTTGTAGGTAATAACCTGTAGCTCCGTTCCTAGTGAGGAGGGACTGTAAATGCAATGCGTGTTGCAATGCAATGTGTTTGTGTTTGTGTGTGTGTGTGTGTGTGTGTGTGTGTGTGTGTGTAGGGCTGTAGTCAGGGGGGGATAACTGGGTATGTGTGGAAGTATATGGAATGGAATTTTGATATAAAAAAAAAAATGTTCAAATGTTTTGGGCATTTTTTTGTTAAATAGCTGTATATTATGACATGGAAAATTAGCTAACAAGGTGAAAAAGTTATTTATCAATTCACTGTGACTCATTTTCAGTTTTTCCATAAGATGGTAAAGGGCCAACAATTACTTTTTAAACATTTTGTACTGTATTTGCAATTGTGTGTGTGTAAGATGATCTAAGTAAGTGCAAAGATGGCCTCAAATCATCAAAAGTCAGGCACCAAACAAAGAAAAGAAAAACCGAAAGGGGGACATGAGAGTTTCAGTGCCGGAGAGTTCATGACCGAAACAGAGGACCAAGCTGTTCAGAAACAGGACTGAAAGGACAGAATCAACTTTGCCAAAAGTAAAGTTGAGCGTTTGGCATCGGGAGCGAGCAGCAACAACAAGACACCATGAGGTAGGAGCAGAGCATTTATCATTATATTATATTACTGAGTTCTTTTGACGGCTCCTGGTATGCCATTCATGGTGTGACGTGCTTCTGAACTGCACTGTAAAAAACAAATCCATCTTAACAAGCCATTTAGTTTCATGTTGAGTCTTGAATAATTGCTTTTCTTAAAAGAAGTGTAAAAATCTGCCAATAGGATGAGACCGTTCCACTTGTTTTCAATGCAAATCAACTTCTTTCAACAGTTTTCTTGATTTCTTTTCTTTAAACTAGTGGAGAGGTCTTCCTTATTCTGCCTTGTTTCCAAATATTGCCACTTGTTTCTAGTAAATTCCTGAAACAAGTGAAACTTCATTCAACAAGTATAATTACCTCACCACATCGGCAGATTTCTTCCCTTGTTGTAAGAAAAATATTTCCAGACTCAACATGAGATCAAGTGGCTTGCTAAGATGGGCATTTTCTGCAGTGTGCTCTTTATGAATATTATAAAATACACATTAGGCCTGTAAATAAAGATTTGACAGATGTGGTATTTGCCAGTAATTTTACACCCAGCGGTAGAGGAGAGCCTAATATGTAATTTGTGTGAAGACTGACTGTGCAAATGGTGGTAAGGGTTAGTAATGAATACATTAGGCGGTAATGTGTGTTCGCTAACTGCTCCAATATTTAGGTAGTGCTTTAGAGTCTCCTGCTGAGTATCAATGCTGCAATATCACTGCTGCTCAGCCGAACCAGGAGAGCCGACAGAATGACGCATGCACTGGAAAAAGCAGACCCATTATACATCAACAAAACCAGCTAAAGCTCTGTGTGGTAACTTGGCATGTCAGCGCCTCCTCTGGTCAGAATTTGCAACTGCACTCAGGCGATTTTACTGCTTTCGTGCTTTTAATGACGTCATGCAACAAACTAGCGTGTGCCTATTGATCAGTAAACTCTCCTGACACTGTAGGCTGCTTGGGATGAAACTGTACACAGAAACACTCACAATACTGTAACTCACAAAAGCTAACCTAGCTACAATGCTAACGCAGCCGCGGTAGTTAGCATTAGCTTTAGCCTCTACTAAGGCTGGACGACATATCGATATTGTGATATCAGACTAGCTATCATCTGGGATTTTGGTTAAAATCGTAATATTGTGAAAGCATACCCTTCACTTGATGTCATTTTCTCTTACACACTTACACATGAGATAGCCAGTTGGATTCATTGATGCATAATGTTGTACAATGTTCCTATTCTAAACACTGCTTAACAATGTACATGTCAGGAATTGTCTGCAACCATATTATAGGTATTTATTTATTTATACTGTATATTAATTAATTTATTTATTTATTTATTTATCTTCTCCACTGAGGCCTTGGGGTGGGTGGGTGGGTGGGGGGGTGGTTGTTCTATGCTGCCAATGTTTGTTTTTATTTTGTAAACTGAAAATCTATAAAGTGGTTAAAAAAAAAAAATCTGAATATTGTGAAATAACTTAAATGTTACTTCTTCCTGGTCTTAAAGGCAGTAAAGTGACAATGTTTCATCCAGCACTTCAGAGTCTCATGTGTTGTCAAACTCCAACACTAATAGCAATAAAAAGTGACTGTTTTACCACAAAAAAGTCATCACATGGAGCTTTAAAGAAACAATAACAACCCCCAGTGCCTTACCTGTCGTGGTGACCCAGTTTGCCTGCGGCAGCGGGTGAGGCACGTGAAGAGGAAGTGGCGGCGAGAGAGTCTGAGGCGGGCAGAACTGCGGCGGCGAGAGGGTCTGAGGCGGGCAGAACTGCGGCGGCGAGAGGGTCTGAGGCGGGCAGAACTGCGGCGGCTCCCTGGGCGGCAGCAGGGGAGGAGGAGGAAGAGGCGGAGGAGGTGCAGGAGGAGGTGGGTATCCGGCTCCGTGGCAGCTCAGCGGCTCCATCTCCAGCGCCCGCAGACACTGCTCCCTCAGCCGCTCCTCGCGCCGCCGCTTCAGCCGGCGCTGCAGGAAGCTGCAGAAGCAGCAGAGCATGACGATGAGCGCCCAGACCAGCCAGAAGCCGGCGAAACAGGCCAGGAAGGTGTAGGTGCCCTGTGACATCACCATGGCGGTGACGGGACGGGCGGTGGATTCCCCCCCCCCCCCGCCCCGAGGCAGGAAGAGGCGGTTTCAGACGCACAGGAGGCGATGGATGTGAGGTTCTGTTGTGCTTGTATCTTTTGTGAGACAAGCAAGGTACCGACGCGTCTCTCCGATGTCACCGAGACCAATTCTTGCACATTTATCACACTTGTTGATTAAAGTGACGCTGATTCTGATGCTGCCGTCCCGCGGGTTGTAATCCAACGCAGGAACTTAGACAGAAAATCGAATGGTGCTCAAAGCAGATGTGAATACTGATGAGTTGAAGTCAGTCGAAAGTGTAGATGTCCTTGAAAATCATCAACAACATAAAAAAACTTCTGCAATGACAGTTCTCAGTGACAGGTACGTATAAAGGATGAAAAGGATGGCTTTTACTTTTTCATTATAATGTTCAACAAACTGGCAGACAGGATTCACAGAAGAGCCTGAAGAGGCTAATTATGAGTCTGATTCAAAACCAGTTCGGACGGATAATCAGTCTTGTGACGATTTGACTTGAGAAAAAATTCACTGGAATTCAGCAGAAGGTGCAGCTGTCCTGGAACATCACCGTCAAACATTTAAAAAATATATATTCTGCAATTACAGTCTTGGCGATGGGTGTGTTTGGGGAAGGATGGCAGCCAATAAAAGAAGGCAGCACCCTAACTGAAATGGCTAATGACATACATTAGCATTCTCATTAAAAATATTCCTACTAGAAGGGGCATAAAGGATCCCAGCGACGAGGTTAATGATGAGGTTAATTGCCTCCGAAGCAGCGGTGGAAGCTTGTTAGTCTCGCCACAGCCGGTCCAATCCCCTCGGCTTGAGGATAAACGAGGATAAATGTCGTCTTTAAGGTGTGACAGTGGAGACTGGACCTGAAAATGAAGATTTGTGTCAAAATGAGGTATCCACCATCTGAAAATGACAACCTCAGTGCTATAAGTGCAGCAGTAACACTATTAAATTCTTTTAAAGGATTGGAGGTAACTGAAGTTCATGGCTGACAGAATACTTCAACACTTCTACAGACCAGATCCTCTTCATATTGTGGAGATACTGGATGATCTAATTAAGGGTAATTGGATTGGGGAAATCCACAGTTAACCCCCAGGATATTAATTTATAACAATTTATCTATCTGCCTGTCTGTCTGCTGCATCTATCCATATGTAGGGTTTTGGAAGAGAGCTCCTCGGATGCTTTGGGTTGCAGCCTTCTCCTCAGTGTATTTGTCTGAGATACTCATTTAAATGGAAATGTGTTTGATTCCCAGGATAAATGCACAAACACACACACACACACACACACACACCAAAGTTCTGTCTATCAGTTAATCCACAAGCATTTGCCTAGTGTACAGCGGTGTGTACCTTCCCTTGGTGTTTCAATGGCAGCAAACATCCAATTCAATCGTCCCAAAGCGTCCGCCCACATACAAAGACACTGGAGCACCGACTCCTTTCAATAATCCAGCCTTTCAATTTCCATGAAAGGTAAATTAAAACGGCGGCAAGCGATGATTTAGCCACGCCGCTTCTTCAAGTTCACTCTAACACGACGGCAGCATCACCTGTTTCGAGGCAGTGCGCTTCATGCAGAGAATCACGTCCGAAAAAAAAGAAGAAGACAAACAAAAAAAGAGGAAAAACCAGAGGAAACCTGGGCCAGTTGGTCAGTTGAACCAAGACGGCGTCCAATCAGAAGCGTAAAAAATGACCTGGAGGTGATGTGTGGTTCGTCCACGTGTCCCGGCAGACGCGGCAGTCACAGCTGGTCCCTTCAGGGCTGCTGGGGCCCGACACCAGGGACCCCCTCCTCTCGGGGTCCGTTTGGTTTTCGTTCTCCCTCCCTCCCTTCCTTCCTCTCGCCGCTCCTCCCCTCCGGAGCGTCGACGCCACGGAGACGATGGATTCCTCTGCCTCGGATCGCGGCGGGACTCCTCCGCCTCACGCTGCTCAACAAAGACACACAGGGAGGAGAGGGGACAAAGCGTCATCGATTAGCACGGGATAATAACCCGACAATATTTTCAAATCACGCAGGCTGTCACAGCAGAAACACGGTGGGTAAATACAGTGAGGAGGTGGTGCAGTTATAAAGTGGTCTCAGCTGTTCAGGCTGGATTATGATGCTGACCTCGGGGGGTAAGTATCAGTTTCACACTCCAGAGACAGCGGGTCACAGAGTTAGGCTGCATGGAGCGGATATTACCAGTGATGTGGTGGGAAACAGATCTACAAACACGCAACCATGAACCTCACATAAAAACTTATTATTAGGGCTGCAACTAACAATTATTTTCATTGTCGATTAATCTGTCGATTATTTTTTTGATTAACCGATTAGTTGTTTGGTCTATAAAATGTCAGAAAATGTCGATCAGTGTTTCCCAAAGCCCAAGATGACGTCCTCAAATGTCTTGTTTTGTCCACAACCCAAAGATATTCAGTTTACTGTCACCAGAAATGTACAAGCGCCAAAGAATAGTTCAACAGAACTGTGTGTAACCATAGAAACGTCTGTAGCTAGCAGACATGGCTACACTGTAACCACAGAAACGTCTGTAGCTAGAACCCACGGCTACACTGTAACCATAGAAACGTCTGTAGCTAGCATCCATAGCTACACTGTAGCAGAACTGTGACCATAACCAGTAAGTAAACAAATCCAGTAAGATTTCCATTCAGCCTGCGACCAGCAATGAACAGTTTCATGTTCTCTGGATAAATGAAAAGTAATACCGAAAAATCTTCAATGTTTCTAACCTCAGTTAGCCGACTGTTTGTCTGCAGTGACCAAGCAGGAGTGATATGATTAGATGTGAAGCAGCGACCTGTTAACCAGAGATAACAGACCTCAATGCGTTCATTGGCCAATCAGAATTGAGTATTCAGCAAAGCCGTGTAAAACAACGCAACAGCAACCCTAACAGGAAAAATCCTCTGCTGCACAGGAAATGATGCGTTTTATGTTTCCAGTTTGTTTGGAATCAACAGAAGAAGAAGAACTGAACAGACAAAGAAAAGAGCGACAGCCAACAGAAACTCAAACTGCAGCAACAGAAAATCCAAGCTCCGCCCACACTGTTTGATTGACAGGTGATCTCTGGGAAGTGCAGTGCAGAAACACCACAGGGATGAACGCTGAGCACCAAAGATGGAGACAAAATTTTAAGAAACACAGATTTGGTGGATTATCAGGGTTCACCTCAGCCCAGCTCCTCATTCCCCACATCCTGCAGGGACCGAGCGGCTTCAGACCCGCTGGCTCAGTCAGCTGCTAAATCACTTCACAAAACATTTCCACTGACTCGCTTTCGGTCTTATCGGATTAATTCGCCTTTAAATTTTTGTGTTGTTTCTTATGATCTTTCCATTAATGTGAGTGCTTTATTGCTTACATTTAACTGGTGTTTATTGCTATTCTGCCCTCGTTTTCATGGTTTCATGAAATGCACTTTGTAATTTATGATTTTAGAAATGTTCTACAGTAAACCAATAAATTTGATATTAGTATTAGCATTACTCTTCAACTACTCTTCATTTGCTACATGTATTTAATCAGAGAATGTTTATTGAGAGGATGAAGAGGCAAACGATCTTGTCTCATTTCCCTCAAACATACAGTTAACAGTGATGTGTTTAATAATTTGTTCTGACAAAGATAGATGCTGTTTTTCTCTTTCACTGCCCCAAACAGTCTGATAGCTTGTGTGTTTCTCCCTTAAAAGTGTGTGTTTTTCCTTAAAAGAATTAATTGGGCAGAAGGAAACAGATATTTCAACGGGCATACAAGTCCACCCACTGGTAGAGAGGGAGATGCAGAGTGAATATATTAATAAATTTGTGTTAAAAAAAACAGCAAAATAGAGTGCAGCAGTTTGTTTTTCAAAATTGCTAAATGTGAACGGGGAGTTTTTTTTTTGCAGCCGGAGTCTGTGATTAGTCTCCAATCAGCTGAAGTCTGCAAGACTTTAGTGTTACCATCAAACACTATTCCCTCACTGCAGTATGAGGGGGGGGGGGGGGGGGGGGGGGCTGACAAAAACAAGTAAACATGTCCTCAGTGAATGGTGCAGGCACCGCTTGGGCCAATAACTGCCAACACGCATCATCCCTCTACATTTCAGCAGAGACCAGTGTTGCAGCACTGTGAGCCTTTCAAAGTTTTACATCCTGGGCTCTAATCAGACTCCCATTGTCCCACTGTCATTTTTTTTTTAAAACACTGGTAACACAGTGCAGAGATGCGTCATCCCTCCGAGTTTCATCAAAATCAGACCAGCGGTGTCTGAGATGTGTCCTTTGAGTTAGAAAATTTGTCCCTTTTAACGATAGCGCTCCCATCGAGGCAATCAGTATAATTTTGCAACGATGCATCATCCCTCCAAGCTCCATCAAAATCAGACCGGTGGTGTCTTTTATCCTGCTGGGGGGGGGGAAATGTTTTGTTTTGAATGTAATAATGAAGTGAAATGAAGGTAATATTGATGAGCTCGCCTGGTTAGCACCCCCCACCCCCCTCTTCTTAGCAAAAACAATCAAATGCAACTCCCTTTTCCAATTAATAGCAATTAAAAAATCACCCACAGGCGGACACGACCGCTGGGAGATGAGTAAGGGGAAAGTTACAAAGATTGCTTCTTTCAATAGTCTTTTCCATCTCTGTGTCACTTTTGGGAGTCGCCTTCTGCGTCTGTCTGTCTTTGAAATACTTAAATCGTCACAGTTCATGCAGCGTCACGGCTGTCAACAGGAGTCGAAATGGGGGGGGGGGGGGGCAGGGAATAAAACGGGGTGAATGAGGTATTTGCAAAACGCTGACGAGATTCTGATGTAACGTCTGTTTCCCTCCCACCAGCGCGGCTCCGGAGGGAATCACCGGCAGCTACGCACTTTCAAACACTTCAGCAGTCGTGACTCATCATCACGATTTATGGCAAATATGACATTTCCAGTCAAATTGTTCCAAATTAAGATATCCACCATTCGGAGGAAGAAGGTAAAAAAAAAAGTGACACCTACTCTTACATAAAGTTGAAACAAATGGTGTGAATTTTCAAAGATTAGAGTGTGACTTAAGTCTTTGTTTGACCAAATGATCACAGTTTTACAGACTGGGTCCTCTACATTGTTGAGATATTGAATGATAAGCTTTGAGGAATTTAATTTTTTTCCATGGCATTTTGGAATGGTTACGTGTTACGTGCCATTTACTGGACACTTCTATGGTATTATAGAAGTGTCTATTTTTAGCATGTGTGGACTCACTGAGCTACAGAAACACTCTGTTTATGTCATGTTTTTCTTCATTTCCCACCTCCATATCACCGTTTGGGAATCACCACCAGAGTCTATTCTTCAAAAGACGTGATTCATCTTCGTGAGGTCGAGCAGCCGCTGATATTTCTGTCTCTGAACGCTAATACGGTCCAGAGCTTTGTGTTTACTCCCCACACTTCCTGTCTCTCTAGTCCAGTCATCACAGAGGAGCGTGCACAAACACTCAGACCTCGACCTCCAAACCCCCACGCAGCGATAACACATGCATACACAGTGATAACACACACACACACACACACACACACACACACACACACACAGGTACATGCACACACACAGCTCACATAAATATACATACAGTATATACATCCCACACTCACGCATACAAGCAGATAGTGATAAGACAAAACAAACACTCAGACACACTCTCTTTGTCTGCACCCCCCCCCCCCCCCCCCATCCCCTCCTGCCCACACACACACACACACACACACACACACTTTTCCCTCCTATTATTATAATAACCTGCTTTCAGCGATGATTATAGTTGCAATCCCATATGGGGAGCTTACAGCAAAAATATACTGTATGTGTTTAAGGGTGAAGAGGCCAACTGACTCGTTCTGCAGTTAAGCATTTAGGTGGATGCCGTAACTAAACGCATGCCATTTGGTGGGTGTTTTTCTCATTAGTAGCTATAATACTGCATTTTTACTTTAAAGATCCTGTCTTAAAGATCCAGTGCAATGATTTCAACTCAGTATCGCAGTAACATCAACATTTTCTTTTCAAATCTGCCATATTGCACCAACCTGCCTGTTTAATTTTTCTAAATTGATAGATTGAGCTCCGATAAAGGTTATAAGTGTGACTTAGCGATGGAAAATACAGGTCATAATATGTTCATTTACTTTTTGAGTAATTTTTACCAATACTACTAAATTCCAAGGCATTCTCTACATTTCAATGATATGAATTTCAATGATCCAAATAATGTCAAGTCACTCAAACTCCTTTTCTTTTCTACCTTTCAATGCTGCTTTTTAGACCACGTCAGTCGCCATATTACATATGGTGTAATTAGGACATTGACTATATTGACATTGATATATATTCCTCTGAGACTGTATACACGCCCCGTCAAAAGTTTGGACACACAACATTTTTCTATATTTTTACTATTTTACACATTTTAGAATAATAGTAAAGACATCAAAACTATGAAATATTACAAATGGAATTGTGCAGTGACCAAAAAATTGTAAAAAAAAAAAATCAAAACTATCTCATATTTTAGATTCTTTAAAGTAGCCGCCCTTTGCCTTGATGGAAAGGCAAAGGCTTTGGAAAGAAATTCATATATAGGATCAACTATTTATATTTGACTAAAAAACACATTTCAAGCATTTAAGCAGAAGCCTTTAGATCAAAATGGCTTTAAGAGAATGAAAAACATAGTATATTCAGTGAGGTGTGTCCAAACTTGTGACTGTGTATATATAAATTTCACCAGAGGGATCAGAGTCAGGCAGCCAGCAGCAGGTCTGGCTTCACTGTCTTGCTCAAGGACACTTGGACAGGGACCGACTCCTCAGCACAGCTGCTGCGGGGATCAAACCTGTGACCTTCCAGTTACAGGCCGGCCTCTGTAGCCACTCCTTCCACATGTTAGGGATTCAGCGTTTTGCCCAAGGACACAGTGACAAGTCACCTCACCGCTCGCCAGGACACTTAATCTCCTCCGATCTCCCCGAAGCAGCCAATCAGAAAGCAGCGTGAGTGGAGCTGTCATCACTTTTCACTCTAAAAACTGAATTCACATGTTGCTGGTGTCGGGTAGAAACCTTGGATCTCAAAAAAGAAACCAATATTTTTTCAGGAAATGACTTGTTTTTCCATTCTTGTCCTTCCATTTTTTTAAACTCTACAATGCATTTAAAATGGGATTCACAGAACGGAAAGCAGCAGGCAAACTTCCAAATGGGAAAAAAAATGGAAATCAACATGTAACGACTTGCAGTGATGTATGATTCGAGTGAAGATAGGCTGCTGTCCATGGTTATGTTTGCACTGCCCCTTCACACTATATTATGAAGTCTTGTTATAGACACACTGCAGAAAGCCATGCCCACCGTGGGGGAAAACAATATCGCTAACAAACCGGCAAAAGCGGCGATCGGGAGGAAATCTTTTCAGATACGGACAGCCTGACAAGGTTTTTCCTGTTTTCGAGTAGACAAGTCTGTCAAAGAATTATTTCAGCACACTGCCTCCAACAGAGAGGGAAATGTAGTATATTGAAAAAATGAACTTAATTGGCCTCCATCAATGTCCTTTTTCATTATTCCAGTAAAGCTGGATAAATTATCCCACACAGTGACCTGAAGTGAATTACTTCAACATTTACCACTACTTCATTTAATCACCAGGTAAGATAATAAGTTGACCTTTACCTTGACACTTCATATTTAAAATGTTTAAATACAGCTATGCTTTTCAGACTCTAAGTTTGAGCGACGCTGACGTGACATTAAAGTGGATTGTTGCTAAATTAACTATCTTATGATCGCTAACAAGTCAGTGAGATTACTTTTGCACCCTGGACTGACATTCAATACAGAGCAAAATATCCTGAGACCCACACATGAACACAACTCATCTGTTTTATAGAGAGGAATTGGCTCAGTAATGTTATCTTAGTAGCAACCTATGCATGGTAGCTTTTAAACAAATTTAACAAAGAGGTTATCTTGCAAGAATATAACTAGATAATTACTGGTAAGTTACTGACCAGTGACAAAATGCTGGCCACATTATAAGTGTACTTTGTACTCAGGGTCCCAAAGTTTCCCCCCTCTTCTACCATGAGCCACTGTCAGCGCCTCTCTTCTTACAGCCTGGATCCACATTTTTCTTCTTAACGGCTCCTTGTTTTGCTCAGGAGCACAAAAACTGTAATTCACGGTTTTTAAGTTTGTTGGCTGTGGAGCCCACCACACAACAGCTTTTAGGCATGTTTAATTTGGGGAATAATGACAATGATGTACATTCAGTCACACAAGGTGAATGGAGAGCGGTGCAGCGGTTTCCCCCACGATGGGCGTGGCCTATTTTATGCACCGTGTCTATCCTAATGCACCATGAGGGTCAGAAGTAGTTAAGTTGTCAGTCTCCACACCATCAAGACGGCATCATGAGATAAACTCCTGTAAATTTATTGTACTTGAAGAGGAAAGTGATTCTGTTTCTGAGTTGAATTTGTGAACTTGAAAAAAAACATCTCATGGTCTCTCACTGAATCTTTAATTTGTGATTTCAGCAAGGGACATTTTGAAGAACTGGTGCAATCACAAAGATTGACAGACTTTGTGGATGCTGTCACAGTGCAGAAGGGTAATTTTCACTTGATATGTATGGACACGTTTTCTCTGTCAGAAGCGTTAGCAGTTGGAGTCCACAATCTACCATTTATTGCCAATAGAGCAGCTCCATATTAAAGAGGAATTTGTTTCTTCGCATTTTCATCTGGGTCACACAAACTGCACCCATGCAGGGGGTTTTGGGTGAAGACACTAATTGGACATTTCAACAGGACATACAGGCTTTCAAGTGGCACAATGCGCCCTCTGGCGGCCATATTGGAGTTCCACAGCTCTTGGGAAACAACGGCTGAGAACAGCTGGTTTTCGTTTCTAAACATACAACTTGGCCGTCTCACCAGAATTCAGTAATCATGGTTAATTTCTGTGCTGTTTTTGACTGGGAACTGATCATTTCAGTTCAAGCTGATCGATTTTGTGTTTAGTTAATGTCAGCTTAGCTATCCAATCATAGTATCTGGTTAGCTAACTGTCTTGTTGTAAACACATCTGATTTGCACACTAGCTAACATATAGAAGCTAATGTTAGTTGTAGAACAGTCGCATGTTAACATTGTTTTGCTAAATTAGCCTACTGGCTAGTAAAACCAAAAAAACAACTTGTTCAGGTTAACTGAGCTGACTCTTCTCAAGCTACAACTCAGAGTGTTTTGGAGTAGAGACTAGAGCTAAAGACAAGACAGTTTACTGTGTCACAGTAACCTACATTTGGAAACAAATACACTTTATCAGACTGTTTACTTTAACTGAGAACGTACTGAACCAACACCACAACAATCCTTTTCAGATATCTCTGTTTGCTTTTGCTATAGATATTTAGTCATTATTTACATAGAGCCAGTTCTCCAGTATCTCCATGATGGCACCAGACGTGTTGTGAGTAGATTTACGACCTGCACAGCCTCTGCAGACTGTCTCTCTAGCCACAAAAACACCCTGCCAGCCTCGTTCCTGTGTGTAAAGCACGATCTGAAGCTTTCATGTAAAATACATTCAAGGTCTAAGAGGCTGTCTCGTCACCTGAAGGTCATAGCTCCAAGTAAGACCGGTAAGACATGTTGAATCGTCCTCGATGACCACTAGTCCTTCTCCCTCCCAACAGCCGCTGCGTGCCGTCAGCGTCAGCAGTCATGTGACCTGCCGAGGTGTCCTTAAGCAAGGCACTGAAGGCCATACCTGCTTACTCACTGTAAGTCACTTTGGATGAGGCTGTCAGCAAAATGCCTAAAATGTAAAATGTCATGGAAATATAGAATGACACTAATGTGTTTTTTCATAGGCTAGGGTTTAATGTGAGCTGACAGGATAAAGATGTCCCCCGACAGGCCGGCCTCCACAGACCGGAAGGTTACTCTCCAAATCTAACCGATTACAGATTACCGACTGCCTGTTTAATACTGCAGGACTCAATAACATCAGACATTTAGCTACTGTAATTCAGTAATATTGTGATTACTTTCAGTTGAAGTTAATAGACAGTTCATCCCAGTTCTCATTCTGTTATTATCAACATCGACAACCAGTTTTAACCATTTTTTCCACTGTGTGTAAAATGTTTGTGTCTATAAATTTAAAATCTTTTAAGTATTTTTTCCCTTCCAATGTGTTCAAATCATCTAAAAATGAATCTCTTGCTTTATCAAAAGTATCTTATTACTTATTTAACACCATTTGCACTGGATAAACATATAACAGTTGCTGTTTTTGACGATTTCGGTAACTAATCAAGTTATATGCCCTCTGGTAGCCTACTCTCCAGCCCTGGTCATGTCCAGATTTCCCCACTAGGGGCCCGGGGGCGAGCGTGTGCAACGTGCCCCCGTTAAATTGTCCATCTGCCCTGTCAACTATCAACCCCCTCATAAAATCGGAAAATTGCTCAATTTCTATCTATTGAAGATAGCTGAGATAGTCTGCACATTTTTCTTAGTGCAAATTTCAAGGTAAAGCGGCATTAGGCAACTTTGCACTTTGGCGGCCCCCAGTGGCAGACTGTGAAATTTTTGACAGTTTGAAGGACTTCATTACCCAAAGGTGGTGTAACAGCAAACCGCACACTCCTCGCACCTAAAGTTCTTTTTAATGGTTGGTAGGGGAGAAGATGGTAGAAAACAGTCTATTTGCAGCAGGTTCACTCATCGTTCATGAGTCCAGCTCTCTCTGGACGGACGCTCGCTTGATGCTGTTTTCGGAGATATAGTTTTTATTTCGCCATAAAGTTCTGATTCGTCACTTCCAGTGAGCAGAGAGGATTTTCCACCAGTGACCAAACCTACACCTGAAATGTATTTGGGAAGCTAATGCACATCTTAACTAGGAGGGATTAGATACTCTCCTCTGCTGCAGCCCAAATTTGTGATTCAGGCTGATAAGATGGGTATATTATTACATAAATGTATCTACATGAGGGTCCTACAGGGTCCTTGATGTTTTTGGGCCCCAGGTGGTCACTGGTGAAGGGGGTTTAAGTGGGTTCACTATCAAAGGCTTTGCCAACAAAATCAGAAATTCTCAAACTGATATTAGCCTGTTCATTATAGGAGAAATCAACAGCCCAAGCCCATTTTACCAGCTCCGTTTCATCTGTCTATTGAATTAAATTCAATAATCAAGTCTGACAAATTGATGACCACATTACACAACCTCTTATCAGACGCATGGCTTTTAAATTGTCTTTTCTTTGTCCATAATATTGTCTTGGAATTGTCTTTTTCTTTAATTGTCATCATCAGCTACAGCAGAATGGTTTGTCATCCGATGTCTGGGAATAAAGACGCATGATTCTTATGAAAACAGCTACAGTAATCCAAAAATATTTTTTAAGGATACTGTACAAGAAAATATACTAGAGGCTGTACGGGAACATCATAGGAATATTATAGTGACAGCGTACGATACGGTTACTATAAACTCACTACTGAGTGCCAGACACACTACAAGTCCTATAGGAATATTATAGGAATATCATAGTGATTTTTCAGTCGGGAATCTCACCTTTACTTCGTCCTCTGCTGTCTCAGACGAGATGACGCACTCAACTCACTCCGTGCCATTGAAGTTTTTATCCATAATTTAAAAAAACAACAACAACAACAACAAATAAACGAGGGTTATAAACACTTTTCTCCGTTCATCATCTCTCCGTTATAGTCCATCCACTCAGTCAGAATGTAAGCCGGTTTGAAAGATGCGACGCCCCGCTTCGGTGTCAGCTCCCTCCGCTCCTCTCTCCTCCCGGGTGGCGATGTGCGGCGGCCGGGCGCTGCGCGTCGTGTTTTGGACATGAGGGAGAAGGTTTGTCGGTTCACCTTGACGGCCTGGCTCCTCCCTCCTTCCCTCCCTCCTGCCTCAGTCTTCATTCGGTCCATCCCCTCCCCTCCTCTCCCCCTCCTCTCCTCTCCTCTCTCGCAGCAGGAGCGTTTCGTGACACCCAGGCTGCCTGCTGGATGATAAGAAGACAAAAAAATCAAATCCTGCCAGCAGGGGTTTTCCAAGGACGCACGACTTGGCAGAGGATGATAGATACTGTAGCCAATGTATGGGATATAGGCTAATTATAGTCTATGTATATGAGGTTTATACATGTAACCTATAGGGTAGGCTATACACACTAGGTATAGGTGTATATGAAGGGTACATTCTGTACTCCACACCTTTTCATACTTATCCATATTTATAGTAAACATGGTAAACATTGAAATTTTCACATCAGTTGTCACATGTGATGTCAGAGTGCAATGTGCTAACAATTGTTCACATATGAAAACCAGCATCTGTCCAAAAAACACTTGCTTTGTATTTACATTTACATGTGAGGGTTATTAGACGCCTTTTAAAACAAGAATGCCATATTATTTCTTTTTCATATTGTTTCATTTTTGTTCATTGCAAATTTAAAAAAAAAAAAAAGTAGGAAAAAGTGAAAATCCTGAGGCATCTTGCAGACAACATGCTGCTAAAAACCTGCTTGACTGAGATTGGCTTAGGCTGCTGTTTTAAGAACAGAGCAACAGTCTTGCATTGCATTTTATAACCATCAACAACACACGCATGTTTCACACATGTTTCTGAAGTTGGTAACACAAAAGTTTGGTGGTTGGTTTTTCCTGGGGCTCCTAGTAGTATACAGGCTATAAAAAGAAGTGCTCTATTTGTGTCATTTTGTCTGCCATAGCTTATCATCTCCGCCATTTGATGTGTCGTCCAAAATCCCTCTGGAAAACATGAATTGGGTTTTTGAAAAATGTCAAAAATAAGGGAACGGGACTGAACAGTTAAGATTAAGCTAACCTAACAAAAATACTAAAACAAACACAAAAACAGAGGTTCTCTCCACCCACAGCCGCCTCAGAGTGTAGATTGTAATCTGTTACACATCAAGTTACAAGCCGGTCAGATCGAATAACAGTTTACCACACCTCTGCTGCTACAGATTAAATATTCAGGTCCTCACTACAGCAGTGTGAGACCACACACACACACACACACACACACACACAAGCAAACATACATTTTCCCCCAGACCACAGACACACGCATACAGTGGTGAATATACGCACACACACACAAACACACACATACACACGCACACACACACACACACACACACACACTGTTGTCTGCACAGAACTCACTGAAGAAGCCATAAATAGGAAATTCATTTTATTTTTGTCTTGTCTTGTGTCCATGTTACCTTCGGCCGTCTTTGTAGATAAGAATTTGTTCTTAGAGTAACTGACTTGCCTGGTTAAATAAAGGTTGAGTGAAAACACTTTTTTTTTTCCCTCAATAAATGTAACCGCACATACATGTAAAGGCGAACGTCCTTGGGCTTATTTCCCAGTCGACAGCGAGGGTGGAGAAGCACTTCATGTAAGAAAGGATCTAATTCATGGCATCGTGGATCGGTGAGTCACTGTGAAGGAAACTCTCTGATAAAGTGCCAGCTGTGATGAAAGGTAACGTGACTCTGCGTTAGTCATCTGTGTTACGTGACAGAGAGATCATGGTTTCCCCAAACAGTCCCGACCATCCAGCGCTCCAAGTTCACAACGACTGCTTCCTGCCAAACTCCACAGCTCTTCTCTTACGCTGAAGTCAGAGTTTGGCTACTAGCCAGCCGCTGACAGAAGACAAGAGCTGAGAGCTGCCAGGCAAGTGAACATCCCCGAATAAGATCAGCTGTTTCCACATAACTGAAATGGTTGTGTCGTTGTATTACAGCTGTTGTGTTACTAATCTTGTTTTGGGGAAACCAGACTGCTTGACCAGGGTTTTATGTTCATCACAGTCCGAATAACTGCAATTTTAGAGGGATTTTGTTGCATTTCTGTGTTATCATTGTGTTTTATTATGTTTTTTATCATTTATGTTTTATCACTGCGCAATACAAAAGTTTCTCCAAAGTGCTTTACAGTGTCAAGCCAGTCACAAAGCAACTCAGGGGCTACAAAGGGAGCAGAGATGTCATTTAAACTTCTGCCCAGATTTGATAGATTTGCTCCTTATTTCTATATTGACCTCAAAGATGATGTGATTTCCTCTGATCTCAGTCTTGACAAGGCAACTGTTTAGCAACAGCCCAGAGAAGCAGATAGATGCAGATAGATTACTCTTTATTACGTAAAGGTCCCATATTTTACATTTCCAGTGTTTTATTTTGTGTCTTGAGGTCCATTCAAAGCTGTGTGTGTGGTGTCATGTACCAAAAACACTCTCAATCCATTTCTCCACGTTCATTTTCCAGCATCTCTCTGAGCCTTACCAAGAACAAGCTGTTTCTGTCGCCGTGTCTTTAAGGCTCATTAATTATTAACGACCCCTCTGTTCCGATTGGTTTACCGTTTCAAGAGTGAAACGTGAGACGCCGCGGCCCGGCGGCTACAGGTAGGGAAAACTCTCCGGTTAATAAACAATGACAACCGCTCAACCGCTTTGAAAAAAACACTTTGTTAGTCTATTATTTCTTACAAAAATGATAATGAGCGAACCTTTGTGACGCCACAAAGTTACGGAAGTCCAAACGGCTCATTTAGAGGCTCGCTTTTCTAATATGGATTGTGTGGATTTAGTTGGCGACTGTGCGTTTTGATACTTTAACCATGTTTAGATAGACCATCCAACTCCTTTATAAACTGAAAGGTTTAATAATAAAGAAAGCGATTCACTTAAATACAATTCAGTAGACTTGTTTTTTTTTATATATTGTCAGAATCTGGTTTGTTTGCATTTGTTTATGTGCTAGAAGTGTGATTTTCAGACTGTTCCTCCATACAATGGCAGTGAATGGAGAGAGACAAAAAACAGATTCACTGATTTTGGGGTTTTATCATGGAGGAAGAGACACAACTCAAGATACTACCAAAGTTCAACATCACTTCAGAGCGTCAGAGCCTTTCAGACTTTCATATTTATATTTATCAGCAGTTTATTTGTTGCTGATCGCCTGCATCATGCGTGGAGGACAACTTGTTTCACTTGTTGGTTTGATTGATGGTCTTATGTCTAAAGTCGGGGTCCCTCTTGAAACACTGCAGTCATTTCACACAAGGGACCACCTCTGTACACACACACACACACACACACACACACGCACACACAGAGCATTTGATCAGTTAATATCCTCCAGCCGGTCGTTTCCAGAGCCTGTTGAGATGAACAGTGAGTCTGTTGTCTTCCTCCAGCTCCTCATCATAAAGATGGGTCTGTTCGTCTCCCGAAGCCCAGCAGCCACACACACACTCTTGGCCTCCGTCGCCTTCTTGCCCCCTTGGAGGCCATGAGTGTGGTCCCTCTGCGTCACACCGCTCACTGCTCTTGGAAGGAGTAAATGCCCTTTTTTTCTTTTGTTTTTTAACTTTCATAGAAGAAGAAATACCCTTTCGCCAACCTGGAGTAGTCTGGTGAAAGTGAAGTCCTCTACTCAGTATTTTTCTCATGTTAAAATATTGAAATGTTTCCTTTAAAAGTACAAAGTCTATGTGAGTTTCTTGTATTTCAGCATTTGGAAGCAATGAGTAATGGAGTAAAAGTAAAGCAAAAGTCCCGGCAAAGGTTAATACTGAACTTGAAGGAGAACATAGAATATCATCCATGTGCCATTGGTAGATCATTCGCTCAGGTGCTTCATGTCTCTTCAGCATATACTATGTTGAGTCTGGAGCTTCCTTCATTTTCAACACACAAAAACAAAATTGAATGGGTTTTTTTTAAGCCGCACTAGACAAGAGTTTTATATCAAAACACACCGGTCTCATCAGCCTAAGCCTCACACCCTGTTTGCCCAAATTAAATTCAGCGGGCGGATACGGACACTGGCAGGAAATGTTCTTGGTGCACAGAAAGTGACAAATTGAATTTTAAGAGTGAAATATGAAACCCTATTCACCCCCTGAATACAACATGATAAAACATGATAAAAAGTCGTGAAATGAGCACAAACTCTGAAACGCGGATTTCACAGATGTGAAAATTACGTTCCTCCACCACAAATTGGATTCTGTGGCAATAACAAATTGGACACGGCATTTTCAGCTAAAGGTTGGCTAACGATTCAGTTTAGGCAACTAAAACAACTTGGTGAAGCTTTGGGAAAGGCTTTGGTCATGGTTAAAAAAGAAAAACCTTCAGTAGGAATTTGCTTCATACAAGCTGGGAATTAAACTCCAGTTGCCGGCATCAAAGGCAAACTCATCCACTCATCCTCCACCCGACCACAACACCTGCTTACTTGTGTCTCCTTCATTTAACACACTACCTATAGATATCAGGGAAGCCAGCTCACTAAATATTTTTAAAAGAAAGCTAAAAACTTATCTCTTCACTTTAGCCTTTAACTAGATACGACTTTCATGATACAGGGCTTAAAGTCTTTTTTTTTTTTTTTTTGCACTTGCTTTGCACTTATGCACTGCTGCACTTCTTTTAAAATGTTGTATTTTACTTGATTTTATGCATTCTATGTACTCTATTTCTTAACTTTATTTTTATTATTATTCAGTGGGTTTTATTTTCCATCCTATGTTATGCTCATTCTATGTCTATTTTCATGCATGTAATTTCTTTGTTGTAAAGCACTTTGAGCTGCATTTCTTGTATGAAAGGTGCTATACAAATAAAGTTTATTATTATTATTATTATTTATCCGTTTTGTGCTGGGAAAACCGAATCTTAAGACTTATGTGCCACCAACACGTAATTTGGTGGCACATAAATTGTCTCTCTCCACCTCCTGACACACTTGACCCTGATGACTGCAGTGCAATGGAACAACAACAACAACAACAACAACAACAACAAACTAGAGAATGAGAATGCAAACGGTCTCTCAGCAGTGGAGGAGGAAAGTTGCACCAAAAGATGGTGAGGGATGCTGTGTGTGGTGATGTGTTTATGTCAGAGGTGTGACCAAGTCAGCTTTGCTTGAGTCCCAAGTCAGTTTCAAGTCAGTAACAAGTTAAGTAAAGTCCCAAGTCTAAATGTAGAACAGCAAGTCAAGTCAGAACAAATCAGGAGTCCCGTATCAATTTAATATCTTAAAGAAAACTAAATATCAAAGACTTTTCAATGCAATATGGTTTTAATAGGATAAAAACTTGGTAAGAGCATCATGAGTTTGATTTCTATAATCAGTTTCAACTTCAATAAATTCAATCATTCCATACAAATTCAGAAAACAGAATTTAAATTCAGTCGTCTGCTGGAACAAATCTCATCACTTTCAATCTGAGTCATTTACACAAACACAAGATCTCAAGTCAAGACTTTAGAAACCTTTTCAAGTCATCAAAGTACAAGTCAGAGTCAAGTCCGAAATCACCAGAACCCAAGTCAAGTCTCAAGTCTTCTCTTCATGCATTAAGCCAAGTCTCACGCAATTAAAATTGTGATTTGAGTCTGACTCGAGGCCAAGTCATGTGACTCGAATCTCCACCTCTGCTGTATGCATTTTTATTTTTGACCATTTTCCTGACGATCTTATCCAGGGCCACTAGTAGTGAGCGAGCAGCAAAGAGTTCAGTGTCTTGATCAAGGACAATTCAGACCTATTGATTTACACATTGACATGTTATCCTTCCTCAGAAAGTCCATTTGAATTTGAATGAATATGAGATTTTCATATTTTTAACTTGATTGGAAGGAGTATGCTTCTGTAATGGGTGTAGAAAATTCTACAGCCCTCGAGCCCTTTTAAAAATCAATTACATAAACTGAAAACTGCATGTTTTTCCAGCGACAACAGCAATATGAAGGTCCATTTATCTATTTGAGTGGGATATGTCAGAGTGCTCCAATTAACACAAATGGACTGACCTGCTATCAACAGGCTTCCTATTTAGTGACGGAAATGGATCTAGCCTACAGACTGCAGCGAAGGCAGGAGGGACAAAAGTGCTTTTTCCCATTATGAAAATAAATCAAACTGAAATTAAATTCAGTCGTCTGCTGGAACAAATCTCATCACTTTCAATCTAAGTCATTTACACAAACACAAGATCTCAAGTCAAGACTTTAGAAACCTTTTCAAGTCACCAGAATCCAAGTCAAGTCGAGTCTCAAGTCTTCTCTTCATGCATCAAGTCAAGTCTCAAGCAATTCAAACTGTGACTCGAGTCCCCACCTCTGGTGTATGTCGTCCAGCCAAACGGGAACAGGAACAGCTGATTTGAATATTTTGCTCTCATCCCGCTCTATTATCTCTCTATTATCTCACTCCATCATGTTCGAGTGCCAGTAATCCAGTCCGCTCCTCTTCTTCCGCTGCAGTCTGAAAACTCTCAGATCTCTCTAATAAGCACCGAATCTTCCCCCTCTACTCACTTTGTTCGTTCTTCACAAAAAAACTCTCTTCCACCTCTCTCTGCAGCTCTTATTTTATTTATTTTCCTGTCACTTCTCTCTTACATGATCATGTTATCATCTGTATGGCTCTGACCTTTGACCTCAACACTGCTGGGTCTGTTGACGCAGGAATTGAAGCTGCATTGTAAGTCGCTTTGGATAAGAGAGAGACAGTGAAATGCTGTAAAAAAAAAACATAAAATGACAAAATCAGAAATGACATAACTCTGAACAGTATGTGTGTGTGTGTGTGTGTGTGTGTGTGCATCCATGTATTATTGTGAGTGTGTGTGCATTTGAGAATAAGTGTGCCAGAAACAAAGTGTGTGAGAAATGTACAGTGTGCATGTGTCTAGTGTGTTTATTTGTCTGTGTGATGTAACTGTGTGTGTGTGTGTGTGTGTGTGTGTGTGTGTGTGTGTGTGTGTGAGAGAGAGAGAGAGAGAGGGAGAGTGTTTATTTGGGGAAAAGTGAGAAAGCGTGAAGTAGATGCGAGATAGACTGTGTGTGTGTGTGTGTATGCACATGTCGAGCATGCACGCATTTGGCAAGGGAGTCAAGGTGTTTTTGGGTGTGTGACTGTGTGTGTGTGTGTGTGTGTGTGTGTGTTTTGTGTTTTTTGGACCCCGGAGGAATCCACAGTGGGAGTGGAGTGAAGTGATACGGGAGACGCTGTGCGGTTGGATGACCTATCGTTCTAATTGGCTTCCTCTCAACGTGACGGCAATAAAACAATACAGAGCCGAGCGGAGAGGATCGCATCGCTATGACAACAGCTCTCAGGAGGGGGGAGGGAGGAGGGGGGACCAAGGCTATTGCTATAGAGAGAGCTGTGAACTCTCTATCTATCTATCTATCTATCTACCTATCTATCTATCTATCTTTACCTCTCACACACACATACCACACACTCTTTTTTTAACCTTTCTGTTTTTGCGCAGTAAGACATAAATACACACGTCTTACAGCTCACAGCCTGCTCTGCTGTGTGAAACAGATTAAAGGAATACATCACTTTTTGCTCATTGTTCAACTTACCTGTTAAAGCAATATTCCACTTAGTTTTAACACGGGGGATATTCGGGCCTTGACCGCCATGAAAACCAGAATTGAAACTACTCACTAAGATCAGATGCAGCTGGACGAGTCTGTAGAGTTTGATTGAGCCACGAAAATATCCTGAAAACTGACATTTAACACGTTTGTGAACAGATTCAACAGCATGCTCTGCTTTTAAGACAATAAAGCAGCAACTGGTGTAAGAAATAAAATGAATACTGTGTTTTCTTATATGAATAACACACTGTTCTTTTGTTCTTTGTTCTCAGAGTAGAGTGTCTTTTTTTCTCTACATACCATGGTGAGGTAATCAGTGCATGTATGCGTGTACGTGTGCTATATATGGTTATGAAATGATTTTGAGTGTTCTTATTGGTGAATAATAGTTTATGCTATTCATATCCACAGGTGAGGTTTTTGGCTTTGAGTCAAGAAATCTGAACTGTGGGTTTGGCTTTATGCCGAGATTTATGTTTTTGTTTACTCTAGTGTATAAAAGCGAGTGTATTGAGCTTCACTTCTTTGTCACTTCTTTGTTGCTTATCTGGAACACTGAACTGAACCATGCTTGTCTGAATAAAGAATCCACGGAAGACTCTTGAACCTTTGCTCATTCATTTTGACCCAAAAGGGTGAAGCTTATTTTTCCCCTACACTGGTCTGTCCTCATTTTGCATTTCTATTCTTGGTTAAAATTAGTATTTAAAAATAAAAGTAGATCCGGTCTCCCCAACAGGTACTATCTCTCCCATAAATGGTATCCCTCCGCTATGTTCTCATCTATCAATAAAAATGCTATTTGGCAAAATTATGTTCTACAACACCAGACCAAAGGTCCATTGAAAATCACAGTAGCGGGATCTGTTGTTGAATCTGTTCACCAACGTGTTAAATGTCAGTTTTCAGTCTATTTCCGTGGCCAAATGAATGGGAAATAAAATTCTGAATGCGACAAACTCGTCCAGCTGCATCTGATCTTGGTGATTAGTTTATATTCTGGTTCTCATGGCGGTCAAGTGCCAAATAACCCCCATGTTCCAAAACTAAGTGGAATATTGCTTTAAGTGATGAGACCATAGACACCAAAATCATTCATGTGTTCCCAGTAGATCATGCCAACACACTGTGTTGAGTGATAGTCAATTTAACATACATAAATATCAAAGGATGGTGTTGTGGTTAAAGGAAAACTCCAGCCCCGGATCCTCTTCCACTGTTATTGATCATCAATCTGTGATGTTCAGTACATTCAAAGAGTTATTTTGCTATGAAGAGTTGTAATTTACTTTTTTGGTGAACCCACTTTCCCTCAACCTGCCTTGTGTGCTTCTGCTTCAGTTAGTGAATTTCCTACATTTCCCAGAATCCCTTTTGACAACCCCTCAGAGAACAGGCCTGAACTTGTTGCATTCAGCTGTGGGTTATATGTGTAGGTGATGAGTGTGATTGTGATAGAGATAGTGATAGCAGAGCAAGAGAGTTTTTCCAGTTGAGAAAAAGTGAGCCACTTCCCTTACTCAAACCCCAACCTGTCTCTCTGCTGCATTGCATTCTGGTCTCTCTCCTGCTCCTGTGGGTGGAGAAACTGGTCTCTCTCCTCTTCTACGATGGATTTCTCCCTGTATGATTGCTGAACGTCTCTTGGTGCAAAATGGCGGCTCTAGAAAGAAGCCCTCGCTCTTTGATTCTGAGGGACTGACACCAAAACCTGATGTTTACCGCTGAGGTTTTACATCCTGAAACATTTTCTAGTATTAAAATCCTCTACTCCATTTCCTCCATTCCTGTTAGCTGTGGGAATAAGGAAAATGGACAGAGAAATGCAAGGTACATCGGCGATAGCTGTCTTCTAAGAGTATTACAGTGTGTTAGGGTGGATTTTTCTTTCATGACCCTCTTCTTTTCCCCTTCAGATTCTGACAGTCTGCTCTGCCTCTCAGCTTCCCACCTGTCTGAAAGTCAGAGGGGGGGCAGAGGTGGACCGGCCATCTGGAGCAGCGACAGTTTTCCCAGTGGGCCGGTTGACCAGCAACAACCATACGAAGAAATAAAAAAAATCCCACGATGTGTGGTAGTTCTGCTGGAGACTGACTGACTAATATGTGATACTAACATTTTATAAGGCCCAAACTGAGCAAAGCAGACTAAGAGCTCAATCCATGGGCAACAACTTCCTTACTGACTGCGAAGCACTTGAGGGAAAACTCCTAGTTAATGGGCTGTACTTGTAGAATATGGTGCTAATAAATGTTTTGTAATGACTAATAGTGAACCAATACACTACTAATATGCATGTTAATAAGCAACTTATTAATGGTTAATATGTGTTCTCCAATGGTGGGGGACTCGAGTCACATGACTTGACTCGAGTCAGACTCGGGTCACAAATCTGAGGACTTGAGACTTGCTTGACTAACATTGATAAAAGACTTGACTTGACTTTGACTTGGTATTCATGACTTGAGACTTGACTTAGACTTGAGACAGATGACTCGAAAGGACTTTACTTTTTTTTTTATGAAATATTTACTTACTTAGCTACGTACCACTGTCTTTTAACTGATTTACATATGGAAACTGGGGTAGATCATCAGAATTTCGTATGACTTGACTTGTGACTTGCTTGACCTGAGCAATGACTCGACTTAACTTGCTTGATTCTCACCACAGTAACTCGGGACTTGCTTGGGACTTGAAGGTTAAAACTTGAGACTTGCTTGTGACTTGCACATGTGTGACTTACTCCCACCTCTGGTGTTCCCTAATCTAAAGTGTTACCAAAAGTTTTTGTTTATTATTATATGTTGAATTAAAATATATCACAGGCTATAATAACAGTTCGTCCTGTCGTGATACTTTGTTCGACATGCGATGGATCTGTGGGTCAGTTTGGGTCGAATTTCCAGGCCTGTTTTATTTTATTTTATTTTTTTATCCCAGTCTGCCACTGTGGGGAAGTCAACTAGTTTTTCCTGTGTTCCTGAAAAGCTGACATTTCTGAGATAAGAGGCTCGGTGGCCTGCTGCTGAGATGCCAAAGTGCTGATTGCATGTTTGCTCAAGTCCCTTCGCTGCTTCCTTCCCTCAGCAGGAAACCCGGCTGTTCGGTTGTCGAGGCGCGCGGCGGCTCGCCTGCGTCCGCGCCTGGCAGAGGAGAAGGTTTAAAAAAAAAAAAAAAGAAATCCCTTGAAGTCCTTTTCTTTTTTCCCGTGGAAACAAAAGCTCGCTCTCTTCTCCGTCTTCACAGCCTGACCTCTGCTGTGGTGAAAACAGAAGTAGGCATATCAAAGCCTCAGCAAAGCCCTTCAGCCAACACTAGGATTCATACAGTCTTATGAAGGTCGTGTCGTTTCCAGTATGGTACAAAACATCCAGCATGTAGCTTATACTTTTATTACTTTTGGTTTGGTTTTATGTACGGTTTTGGTGCTGCTGTTTTGGGACTTCCTGGTTAAAGGCTAAATAAAAAACAAAAATAAATTCAGTACTCTTATCCAGAGTGACTTGAAATGAGTGCAACAGCAGAAAGAGCTTCCATACCTAGATCACCAACACTACAAGCAACCAAGTATAAGGTCGGTGTTACACATTATACAACAGGTAGTTCCGACTAAGCAATCTGATTGGTCAACTAGACATTTAGAACGTGATCAAATCAGCATGACAGCACACCTAGCCGTGCTCATCACATCATCAATATTACTTATTATACAATATATTTAAATATAACTCTGTTGAGCCTTGATGTTACCAGACGCTCTGGCATCCTCCATCAGCTGTGCCGGTGAGTCGGTGACACGGCGCTACTAGCTTAAAAATACATGTGAAGTTCGCGGACGTAGTAGCTAAATCTGTCCATGGAAAATTGATTTTCTTCAGCAGATATCTTAGTTACAACAAGATTGAGCTAGCAAGGCAGTTTTGTGTTTATATGTGTGGAATTTATTCAGTTTGGGAAATCCCACGATCTCTAGAAAGCATTAGCTCAAGTTGGCTGGCTGACTCAACACGGACTAGAAGTCGTATCTGTTGCTAGGTCGTTACTAAAGCTCCGCCTACTTGCTGGAGTAGTAAACTAGGGTCCATTACATAGGAGTCTACTGATGTGACTGATTGTTTTCCAGTCATTAGTCAGACCCCATGGGGTCTGAGATAACGCTAGCAAAAAGTTTTTTATTTGGAGAGCGAATTGCCCCACAATATGAATACATTTTGATTATATCTTTTATTTTGTTGGTAACCGTTGTATAATCGCAATATTACACCCAAGTGATAGTAGACTTCAGTGATGCTTATGCCAATAATGATGCTAAAGCTCACCCTCGAGTGTAATATTGCTTAATTGAAACTTGTTCATGCAATTCACTTGTGTACAACAGTGTATCCCCCTGCAATTAACTGAAAAGTTGTGTGCAACCTGGTTACATCACGTTGAAACTGTTCGAACTTTTTGCAACTAGGTTCATGCAACAGCCAATCGAAATGCTGATATCATGTCACTTTCAGTTGGTGGTTCAGCTATAGTGCTATACAGCCAGCTGATAGGGTATCCAACAAAAACAATGGACGGCAACAAGCTTGACAAACATCTGTGAAAAATAAACCAGTCATCCAGTATTTTGAAGGTTTGTGGATTAACTTTACATTTAACTTTTGTCGTATTCCAGGTAGTTTAAGTATTTCCTGTATGGAAAGTTAACATGGCAGTGGGCGCTAGCTGCCGTTAGTGTAACCGCTAACTGTGGACATAGCTTACGTTATGTTAAAGTTAAACCATAGTGAAGAGATTTAATAAGCTTGATTCCTTACTTTTTAAACTTTAAAACATGTCTTTCAACCATTTGAACTATTGCAGAGTGTAGTTTTGAATGCATTTGAAATGCATCATGTAACAGTAAAGTTTCACAGTGTAACGCCAAAGAAGAGCAAGAGTCAGATCCATACTGTCCCGACAATACATGGAACAACTTTTCCTGAGTGCTGAGAATAATCAAGCATGAGAAAAGTATGAAAAGTAAGAAATATCATCTAAACAGTAGAGGTAGAAAGGATTTTTTTTTAAAAAGAGAAAAAACAGGAGGCTTTTCAGAGCTAGTAGAGAAAGTGCACATGTTGGTTTTTCTTATGTGAACATGTAGAATTTCCCATGACATTTTCTCTTTAAATTCAGTTTTCAAATGTGAAATATTGTCACTGTCATGGCAGGTGAAAATGTGAAAAACACTTTTAACCTACGAATTAAAATGTTCACATGTGACTTTTTTGTAAGGGGAGACAAGATGTGACTCTGCTGTCATAACAACACATATTGACACAAACTATGTTATAATTGGCATATAAAGGCTTTCGTTCCAACAGCAGATATTCACCTTTTATTCAAATCAACACCTGCTCTTATTCAAATGATTGCACATTACAGTTTAATATTAAGGTTATGAGTCATTTTAAAATCACCTTTGATAACAGAAAGGTCTGTTTGAGAGTGCAGAGTCAACAGTGTCAGGTAGCAACAGTTTCCCAAAATGACATTTAGTGTTTTGTCTTAAAAACCTCATCATGTTGTATTGAAAACGAATGGAAATGTCCTTTTTAAGATTGCACGTAATTTCCCAGCAGATGAATAATAGCCTATATTGAGATTATTTCATTAATGCAGCCTGTCAAAATAATGAGTCATGTTTTCCCGGGGCGATCACGACCGGCCGGCCTGTGAAAATTGCTCTTCTCCATTCCCATGAGGCTTTGCTGCAGCTGCCACTGCTGGAGGGCGGGAAGCGCATTAGTGCCGATACCAGAGGGGAGTGTATGTTGAAAACACGTATCAGTCTAACACACACACACACACACACACACACACACACATACACATACTCACACATGTATCTCATCATTGCAAAATTGCAGAAAATAAACTGCCGCTCTGATACACACACACACAAATAGACTAGCACACATGCAAACTCCCACATTCTCACAAACACACACACACACACACACACTTTTTTAACTTTTTATTTATCCAGGGAAAGTCGACTGAGCGATGGGAAGCTTTTTGAACAAAACTGACATGTGTAGTCATTTCCTTTCCTCATTTCATTTTCCATTTTGCCTTAGTTCCTAACCTTTTGATGAGCCATTTAGAACCAGGACACAGGTCACATGACTCACAAGCAGCTCATTTATTGGGCAGAGGTTTTGGTCACCTGTCACCTCCCAGGTTAGAGATTTTGTCAGCGGGTAAATCTGCTGTAATTTCCCTTCACACATGAAGAAACAGCTGAATATGAGCATCAGTCCGGACCTCATTTTGTTCTGCTAGACTTTCCAAGCATCAGGAACTGCATCCGTCTCCTTGTACCCATAATCCCTTGCGTTTTTGAGGTTGTTTCCTGCAGTTGGTTGGATTACATTCTGAACCACGCCGCAGTTCTCTTGTCCTCTCGTTAGAGCAGTGATTCTCAACCTTTTTCATATCACGGACCCCTAATTTAGTACGCATTAGGGCCACAGACCCCCATTTGATGAGATTTTGTCTCTCGGACCCAAATCTGAGAATATTTTTATTGTTAGATATGAATTTGTCCAGAATTCCATGACTATCTGTATTGTAGGTAGAGAGATAACAGAGAAACTATGATCAAAACAGTCATTCTTCTACATTCTCTAATTGTGTTAACTTCTAAATGAAATAATGGTGAAGTTTAACAATTTCTCAATTTGCTGGGGACCCCCTGGAACCCCCTGAAGGACCCCTGGACAACTTGGGGTCCCCGGACCCCATGTTGAGAACCACTGCGTTAGAGGACTGAGACTCAGATTTTCAGGCCGTGCCGTGGTTCGGTTCAAATGGGATTCAGTTCAGAGGTCATCGCTCCCACTGGACAAATGAACCGAACTGAAGGAGGAAACACTGCAGAGTTTAAATAAACTGCTCCAAACATGAGAGATAAGATAAGATGTTGCTCCAGTGTTTATGTAACCATTCAACTGACATCAACAACCAGTAAGGTCCAGAGGAAGGGGGTGGAGCCGCTGTGCTCCACCAATCAGAGCAGTGGCTCATTTTGCTTCTGCACCAAGTTTCCAAAATGGCCGGTAGATTTCTGGGTGAAGGAGAGGCAGCGCAATATAAATGATTAAAAATATCTTGAAACAAAACTTCACATTTGTCTCTTCACAATTGCCTGCATGAAGTTGCTGATAAAGTGAAAAATCCCTCATCATTAATGCCAAAGCAGTGGCCTTCTTCTTCTTTTCATCTTTTTGTATGAGTCTGTGTTGTTTTCTATGGGAGGCTGTGTGTGTGTGTGTGTGTGTGTGTGTGTGTGTGTGTGTGTGTGTGTGTGTGTGTGTTACAGAGCTTCCAGGAGTGTCCTTGAGCAAGGCAGCGAGGCGGTCGCTCCGCTGAATCTAAAGAGGTTTATATAACCAATCTGACAAGGACAAAACACAAATGCTGCCATGGACATGATGTATTTTTTCTTTTCTTTTTTGCCCACAAAAGATTATATCAACATCTATTTTTCTCACTGGCACTCGAGAGAAAGAAAAGAGTAACAAAAACAATTTATGTCATTGTTTTCTGAAACTCAATTTTCTGTCTACAAACCTCATTCTGCTAGAACCAGAATTACTATCATCACATAACACATACAATTTCAGAGTTTGCTTCGAATTTCAACCAGAAAATAATGCTCCAGGTAATTCAAGATACCCATGTGCTCTGTTCCTCCAGTTTTGCTGCTTTGCTGTTATCAGCCAAGAGCAGGGAAGTTGTGCATCAGTAAAATATGTCCTACGGTAAACAAGTTTTGCATTTCCCACCCATCAAAAGAGCCATCACTAGCTGTGTGATGGGGGGGGGGGAAATAATCTAAAACAGCCTTCTTGTATAAATTCCATGCTATTTCTGGGTATTTAATGTTTCTTTTTTTGGTCATGGTCATGTTTTACAACAGAAACTGTGATGTCAGGGCCGGCGTCGGCGCCAAAGTCAAAGTCCTGGTATGCCGATAACACAAATGGCTGTCGGTAATAAATAGAAAGCCGCTGTTTTCCCACGCTCTGCTGGGAAACAACGTAGTAACAGATAATTTTTAGACAGATGGAGGATCTAAAAGTGGAGTTGTTGCAGAGCTATTCCTGGTTCCCAGCGGGGAGGCAGCCGCTCAGTGTGGGAAATCCTCTGAAGTGGTCTGGGCTGACGCGGAGCCGGGGCCCACGCTGCGAGCCGCGGGCCGCGCTGTGTGTCCCGGGAGGGGGGGGGGGTTACATGAGATGGGATTACAACATAATAGTGACTGTGGAAAACTGTATTCACATTACAGGCGCTGATGAAAAGTACTTGCTGGATTACGTATATGTTCCTGCAACACCAACATCTCCTACCTCAACATACAATTTACAATTAACATGTGCAACACATCATATATATATTTTATTAATATTTTGCTATTTTTTGTATTTCACTATATTTTGTTAACATATTGCTTATGTACCTTATGCACCAACCACACCAAGTCACTTTTCCTTGGCATAATAAAGAATTCTGATTCTGATTCTGATAAACATGTTTGAGGGGATTTACAGTTTGAGATGTACGGCAATAAGTGCACTTTGATTGAAGCAATGACTCGGCTTTTATATACATGTCATTTAACCACTTATAGGTCTACAAATGTAAAAGAAAGAAGGAGTATCACCTGCACACTTGCTCCATGCCACAAAAGTTTAATAGTGACAACGTTTCGATCCTACTTGGATCTTCGTCCAAAAATAATTAACAATTCGATAAAGTACATAGAAAACAGATACATAGAGAAAAAAAACAGTAGTACAAAAGCCATACTTCAAAAATATCAAACACATACATGTATATCTTATATATAAGCATAAACATAATATCAGATACAACATCCCATATATCAAAATCTATATCACCTACATTCAAAAATATTGTATTAAGTTAGAGGAAAAGAAGAAATCTTAAATTCATGTAAGAAATTGGGTCTTAACACCCTTCTATAAAAAGTCAGCTAGATCAAATCGCAATAAGGAAAAAAAATCACAATAAGGAAAAAATAAGGTGCGTATTACTCTCCTTCAACTCTACAAATGTAAAACACCACAATTTGTCTGTTCTGCTTTCATGACTTGTAATTTTATTTGGTTGGTTCGTGTGTGTTTTGATTATTTCCCCGTTCACATACTGTGTTGGGTTTCTCTGCCTCTGCGATGTATGGAACATTTGTGTCTGATAGTCTCATTAGTCTTATCTGGATTGTTTTTTGTTTAGTTTCTTTTGCTTTTCTTTTATTATTTCTTTTTTTTTTTACCCTTATCCTTCGAGAGGTCCTTCTGTCCTCTTGCCAGGCCATCATTGTAAATGAGAATTTGTTCTTAATTGACCTGCCTGGTTAAATAAACTTCCTGTGCCTTCCTGGCATTTCCTGGAAAGATAATGTAATCAGAAAAAGCCTGCACACTGACAAAAACTATTGAGGCTCATTTGATGCAAAAATAGATGATTTATTTACATAGTGAAAAAAAGTGACTAAGTGAGAAAAAAGGTGAACGTTTCGGGCCTCAGACCATCATCAGCACTACTTCCATGTTTTTCATGTTGGCTCTAAATAGGCAACCAGCCTATTGGCGGTAGCCAGTAGGAATGAGGCTGATGGGTGGAATCAGTCAGTCAATCAGCCCATTAGCCATATTGTGGCCAAGAGGCCTACAAGGAAATACACACAACCCATACAAAAATATATATACAGATAATCACAGATTAAGAATAGATCAAACATTGTTATACTATCTACTAAGAAGAAATAGGTTGGCTTATAGAAGAATGTCAGATACAATTCACATACAGGACTTACTCCATAAATACATATTACAATAGGCAGCTATACAAGTATACAAAATAGTCTGTGACAAATCCACAAGGATGGAGGGCACGGCTACAGAATAAGGCCCTGGGGAGAGAGAGAGAGATAGTCAAGGGGTTACAGAAAGCACGAGAGAGACAACTCTTCATTAAGACCCTCTGGATGTAGTGTCTTCATATAGAAAATCCATTAACATTCAGATTTAAGCAGTCTCTGATCAACATCACCCCCTCTACGTGTTTTAGAAATCTGTTGAATGACACAAAATGAAAGTGTTGAGACAGGATGACTGGCTTCATGAAAATGTCTAGCAACGGATGATTTAGCATAATTTCTCCGTATGGCACTTTTGTGTTTCCTGGAAAGAGCCATGAAATTATGTTCTAATTATAGTGAAAATAGAAAGCGTTCAGTGGTAGTTGGTAAGTTATATAGAAAATTTTAAGTTAACTAAAATTACATATTCAACAAATAACTATATTATATAATTATATGAATAATGACTTCTGATAATTGACCTCTTCCTAATATTTTTTTCCAATAAATAGTTTATAGTTTTGCAGTTCTTTCCAGGAAATTCTTTTAGAAATGTTCATTGACTCTCCAGACTGTTTCTATAGAACTGCTGCTTCACTTCATGGTTCTTTCCAGGAAACTTACTAAGAAATAAACAGTTCCTTTCTAGGAAATTATTAGGAAATTGTAAGTAAGTACAGTGTCTCTGCTCTGTGCGTCTGTATCTATCTACGTTCTCAAGCACACTTGTGTTTGGACTGTGGAGATACTGATATTCCCGTACAAATTCTGCTATACTAACACAGTGGTTCTCAACGTGGGGTCCGGAGACCACCAGGGGTCCTTGAGGGGGTTCCAGGGGGTCCCCCAGCAAATCGATGAATTGTTAAACTTCAGCATTATTTAATTTACAAGAAGTTGACACAATCAGAGGATGTAGAAGAATGACTGTTTTGGTCATAGTTTCTCTGTTATCTCTACCTACAGTACGGATAGTCATGGGATTCTGGACAAAATCTGACAATAAAAATATTCTCAGATTTGATTCTGAGAGACAAAATCTCATCAAATGGGGGTCTGTGGTCCTAATGTGGACTAAATTAGGGGTCCTTGATATGAAAAAGGTTGAGAATCACTGTACTAATACACTGGCATATATTTATTTATGTATGTATTTATTGATACATATCTCTCTGTAGCTGCTCTAGCCTATGTATTTGGGGTTTTTTTGTAATTTCTCTCTGTTTATTTTAGTACGTTTGTTTTTGTCTGTTTTATGTACAGTAGCCTATATCCTGTTTGTTACATTTGGTTGTATTTTTATGTTTGTCTAATAACAACATCGTTAAAAGTCAAAAAGACAAAGCTTTCATGGCATTAGGTTGAATCAATATTGTCTTATATCAGAATTTATTGTGGATTATGACTTGAAGACACAGACCTTACCCTCTAGGGTTAAGTCTGTCTGTGAAGCGGTGTTATGAGTGGTGCGGTGCGGTGTTATGAGCGATGTGGTGTTATGAGCGATGTGGTGTTATGAGTGGTGCGATGCGGTGTTATGAGCGATGCGGTGTTATGAGCGATGCGGTGTTATGAGCGATGCGGTGTTATGAGCGGTGCGGTGTTATGAGCGATGTGGTGTTATGAGTGGTGCGATGCGGTGTTATGAGCGATGCGGTGTTATGAGCGATGCGGTGTTATGAGCGATGTGGTGTTATGAGCGATGCGGTGTTATGAGTGGTGCGATGCGGTGTTATGAGCGATGCGGTGTTATGAGCGATGCGGTGTTATGAGTGGTGCGATGCGGTGTTATGAGCGATGTGGTGTTATGAGCGATGCGGTGTTATGAGCGATGCGGTGTTATGAGTGGTGCGATGCGGTGTTATGAGCGATGCGGTGTTATGAGCGATGCGGTGTTATGAGCGATGCGGTGTTATGAGCGATGCGGTGTTATGAGTGGTGCGATGCGGTGTTATGAGCGATGCGGTGTTATGAGCGATGCGGTGTTATGAGTGGTGCGATGCGGTGTTATGAGCGATGCGGTGTTATGAGCGATGCGGTGTTATGAGTGGTGCGATGCGGTGTTATGAGCGATGTGGTGTTATGAGCGATGCGGTGTTATGAGTGGTGCAGTGCGGTGTTATGAGTGGTGCGGTGTTATGAGCGATGCGGTGTTATGAGCGATGCGGTGTTATGAGCGATGCGGTGTTATGAGCGGTGCGGTGTTATGAGCGATGCGGTGTTATGAGCGATGTGGTGTTATGAGTGGTGCAGTGCGGTGTTATGAGTGGTGCGGTGTTATGAGCGATGCGGTGTTATGAGCGATGCGGTGTTATGAGCGATGTGGTGTTATGAGTGGTGCAGTGCGGTGTTATGAGTGGTGCGGTGTTATGAGCGATGTGGTGTTATGAGCGATGTGGTGTTATGAGTGGTGCGATGCGGTGTTATGAGCGGTGCGGTGTTATGAGCGATGCGGTGTTATGAGCGATGCGGTGTTATGAGCGGTGCGGTGTTATGAGCGATGTGGTGTTATGAGTGGTGCGATGCGGTGTTATGAGCGATGCGGTGTTATGAGCGATGCGGTGTTATGAGCGATGTGGTGTTATGAGTGGTGCGATGCGGTGTTATGAGCGATGCGGTGTTATGAGCGATGCGGTGTTATGAGCGATGCGGTGTTATGAGCGATGCGGTGTTATGAGTGGTGCGATGCGGTGTTATGAGCGATGCGGTGTTATGAGCGATGTGGTGTTATGAGTGGTGCGATGCGGTGTTATGAGCGATGTGGTGTTATGAGTGGTGCAGTGCGGTGTTATGAGTGGTGCGGTGTTATGAGCGATGCGGTGTTATGAGCGATGCGGTGTTATGAGCGATGCGGTGTTATGAGCGATGTGGTGTTATGAGCGGTGCGGTGTTATGAGCGATGTGGTGTTATGAGCGATGTGGTGTTATGAGTGGTGCAGTGCGGTGTTATGAGTGGTGCGGTGTTATGAGCGATGCGGTGTTATGAGCAATGCGGTGTTATGAGCGATGTGGTGTTATGAGTGGTGCAGTGCGGTGTTATGAGTGGTGCGGTGTTATGAGCGATGTGGTGTTATGAGCGATGTGGTGTTATGAGTGGTGCGATGCGGTGTTATGAGCGATGTGGTGTTATGAGCGATGTGGTGTTATGAGCGATGCGGTGTTATGAGCGATGTGGTGTTATGAGCGATGTGGTGTTATGAGTGGTGCAGTGCGGTGTTATGAGTGGTGCGGTGTTATGAGCGATGTGGTGTTATGAGTGGTGCGATGCGGTGTTATGAGCGATGTGGTGTTATGAGCGATGTGGTGTTATGAGTGGTGCAGTGCGGTGTTATGAGTGGTGCGGTGTTATGAGCGATGTGGTGTTATGAGCGATGCGGTGTTATGAGCGATGTGGTGTTATGAGTGGTGCAGTGCGGTGTTATGAGTGGTGCGGTGTTATGAGCGATGTGGTGTTATGAGCGATGCGGTGTTATGAGTGGTGCGGTGTTATGAGTGGTGCAGTGTTATGAGCGATGTGGTGTTATGAGCGATGTGGTGTTATGAGTGGTGCAGTGCGGTGTTATGAGTGGTGCGGTGTTATGAGCGATGTGGTGTTATGAGCGATGCGGTGTTATGAGTGGTGCGGTGTTATGAGTGGTGCGGTGTTATGAGCGATGTGGTGTTATGAGCGGAGCGGTTTGGTGTTATGAGCGGTGCGGTGTTATGAGCGGTGCGATGCGGTGTTATGAGCGGTACGGTGTTATGAGCGGAGCGGTTTGGTGTTATGAGCGGTACGGTGTTATAAGCGATGCGGTGTTATGAGCGGTGCGGTGTTATGAGCGGTTTGGTGTTATGAGCGGTGTGGTGTTATGAGCGGTGTGGTGTTGTGAGCAGTGCGGTGCGGCGGGGGTTTTGGGAAGGGGGCGGAGTCACGGCTCCAGTGTGTGACTCAGGGAAATGTGACTTAGATTAATCACAGATTACAATAACTCTTGCTCTGTGACAGAGCTGAGAGAGAGCGTGGGATCTGACCCACGATGTGACGCTGTGTATGTGTGTGTGTGTGTGTGTGTGTGTGTGTGTGAGACAGAGAAAGTAACAGGGAAAGTGAGGTGATTTTGTGTGGGTTCAGTGTGACATCACAGCTCTACGTTGGTCAGTGTGTGTGTGTGTGTGAGAGAGAAGAAGAATATGTCTTTGTGTGTTTGTTGTAATTTGACATCAATGATTTTGTGTGAGTGTGTGTGTGGGCAAGTGTGTGTGAGAGAGAGTGTGACTGACACATGCTGCGTGACGTCTAATCCAGAAATGATCAGTGACACAATACCATCCGCACACACACACACACACACACACACACACACACACACACACACACCACACACACACACACACACACACAAACAATGAAGGTCTTTGTACTGTAACGTCCGGTCAAACACCCGGCAACCTCTCTCTATCTTTCCACCTCTCTCTTTCTCTCCCTTTTCTCTCTCTCTCTCTCTCTCTCTCTCCCTCTCTCATTCTCTCTCTCTCTCTCTCTCTCTCTCATTCTGTCTCTCTCTCCCTCATTCTGTCTCTCTCTCTCTCATTCTGTCTCTCTCCCCCATTCTGTCTCTCTCTCTCCCTCATTCTGTCTCTCTCTCCCTCATTCTGTCTCTCTCTCTCATTCTGTCTCTCTCTCCCTCATTCTCTCTCTCTCTCTCTCTCTCATTCTGTCTCTCTCCCCCATTCTCTCTCTCTCTCTCTCTCCCATTCTGTCTCTCTCTCCCTCATTCTGTCTCTCTCTTTTTCATTCTCACTCTCTCCTCTGTCTCACCCTTTCTCAATTAAAGTCAGTTAAATTCAATCTATTTTATTGAATGTTAAGCATTCAAATACAAATAATGGATACATTTAAAGTCTCTCTCTGTCTGTTCAGTTACTTTATTGTCATGAACCAATATGCAAAATGTAAATTCATACATTCAACCCGTATTGAGATGATTATTTGGTTTGAAACCATGTAATCGATTGTCGATATGTATGATAATTATTTAGTTGGAAAACATGCAGGATACAATAGTACATGATAATCAATATCTAAAATGGAGTTACACAGCTCATTCAAAAGGCAGTAAGGCCTCTCTCTCTCTCTCTCTCTCTCTCTCTCTCTCTCTCTCTCTCCCTCTCTCTCTCTCTCTCTCTCTCAATTTTCAATTCAATTCCATTCAAAGGGGCTTTATTGGCATGGGAAACATACGTTTACATAGCCAAAGCAAGTGTGAAATAAAAACAAAAAATGTACATACAATTAAAGATATACTAGAATAAAGAAACGTGTAAACAGAGCTGTGTAACATTGCAACATTGCAATCAAATATATAAAAAGGAGTAGGTAAAATTAACTTAAAAATACAAACACAAAACTTGTGCTTTTGCTGTTAAAAAAAAAAATACAGTATATATACAGATAAGTAAAGATAACTTAAAATAAAAATAGAAAAATGTGGACATTGCAGTTAAAAAATATAAATACAACTGTGAGAACTGTGTAAACACTGCAACAAATTATGTGCACTATACTACAGTATATAACAACAATAATACAGAAATAAGAAAAATAAGAAATATGTAAAAATATGTGCATCATTTTTAGAGGCTGGAGGAAATGTCGTTTGGGTTGGCTAATTTGTGGTGAGTGTGGGGGAGGAGGAGTAGGAGGAAATCCCTCTCTCTCTCTCTCTCTCTCTCTCTCTCTCTCTCTCTCTCTCTCCCACAGAACTGCTGGTCGCTCACAGGCACTTTTCCTTCCCACTGAAGTTTCTAATTGCCCAATAAACAGATAAAGCCTGGGGGAGGAGATGCGGCGTTACATCAGCGACCCAAGCAGCAAACATTTCAACTGCTGGCTATATTTAGAGGCTTTCCCATCACTGCCCAGTCTCCTCTGGCCAAAATATAAAAAAACACTTGATGAATTAAATAGCGTGGCGCCGAAGGAGAGCCTCGCCTTTTCAAAAACATCTGCTCTCTCCTTGTGCTTTATTTCACCAAGGCTGTTCATCAAGAGCACAACATGTCCCAGTTTTTAAACTATTCCTGCTTTTTCTACCGAGGCGTTGAAGTTGCATCACAAATCTCCCAGCAACCACTTCTGGTCATCATGGAGGTCCAGTGGAGGATTAGGTACCAGTTATTATGTACCAGTGTACCAGTACAGTACGTACCAATACATATAGGTAGGTACAGGGGAACAAGATGTGAAGTTATGGAATAAGGGGGTAACAATTCAGGAACTTACAAAGAACTTATACTGTTGTTATTTTTTAACTACCGGGTACCTATTCTATTATTACAGGGTATGTATGACCTACTGAGCAATAATCTGGAAGTTTGGGAGGAACTTGGAGAGAACTTACACTGTAGTTATTTTTTTTAACTACTGGGTACCTATTCTATTATTTCAGGGTACAGTATGACCATAAAACTGAGCAAAAATCTGGACCTTTCAGGGAAGATGGAGTGACGATTTCGGCATGATTTCTGAAGACTGTCTCAGCTCACCAGGCCATAAATGAGCGTGCAGTAATGAAGTTTGCTAGTGAGGTGAACGACAGCTTTGATAACCTTTGTTCCGAAGTAAACGCACAGATGTACCCCGTAGTTATTTTAAGTAGGCCTACCCCCAAAATTATAAAGGAGTAATGTAGTTTGCCTGTGTGTTGGTAATAAGTTCATTTTGAAATAAAATCACATCAGATTTATTAAGTGCTGCAGAAATCATCACTCCATCTTCCCTGAAAAGTCCAGATTTTAGCTCAGTTTTATGGTCATACTGTACCCTGAAATAATAGAATAGGTACCCAGTGGTTAAAAAATAACTACAGTATAAGTTCCCTCTAAGTTCCTCCCAAACTTCCAGATTATTGCTCAGTAGGTCATACATACCCTGTAATAATAGAATAGGTACCCGGTAGTTAAAAAATAACTACAGTATAAGTTCTTTGTAAGTTCCCGAATTGTTACCCCCTTATTCCATAACTTCACATCTTGTTCCCCTGAACCTACATATATATATTGGTACGTACTGTACTGGTACACCGTTAGTACAAAAGATTACACCGTAACTCCGGAGTAATTACGCTGTACGTTGTGGGCTGTAATCTAAAGCGTTACCAATAACTCTTTACTAAAAGATAAACATTTTAAAGATAAAATTTGGCAAGCTATGGGACAATATTTTCAGAATAATGACAATGGACAGGCTACACCCATTACATTGTGGGAAGCTGCTAAAGCCACAGTACGTGGGGAAATAATAGCATATGCCGCTTTGAAAAAGAAAAAGTCACAAAAGCAAAAACTTCAAATAGAAAAACAAGTAGGAAGACTGCAAAACATACATGAAAAAACAGGAGATACAAATATTTCACAAGACAAATGTATTACGATAGCAGTCCAAAAGCAAGTTCTTGGCATTTAAGTTAAAAAAAAAACAGAAGGAGAGAACTATAATTTCTAAAATTAAGGATGAAAACTCTAAGTACCAAGCTGAAAAATCTAAAATAGCAACATGTTTTCTGAAATATTACCAAAATCCCTATAAAGGAACAGATAGGAATGATAAGGGACTGAAGTTACATTTGAATTCTTTAGATTTAACCAAAGTGTCAGAGGACCAAAAGACTGTCAACTAATTCGACATTCATTTATATCTGAAACATGCAAAGCATTTGGATTTCATGAAAAGTTTATTGCATGGTTAAAAATAATGTATCAACATCCAAATGCAAGAATTAGAGTAAACGCGACACTTTCTGAAGTATTTAAACTAACAGGAGGGACAAGACAACTTTGTCACCACAGATATTTGCGATATGTATGGAGTAGGGTTTGGTGTTATTGCATTGCAAATAAAAGTTCTGGGTCAAAGTTGAGTGATAGAGACTCATGTATATATGGAATGTGGCTTATTTATTTTCTGAACCCAAACAGAATGGTGACAGTGGGTTTTTGTGCTTAAAAACCCTATGCTGAAACTATCATGAAGTCTTTTGTAAACATGATAAACAATCTGCTAGTTAGCCTATTACATAGTAAACATGAAAACGGTCCAATTTGACCAAAACATCACAGAAAAGTTGAAGGCACAGCTGATATTCAGGAAACATTTTATTTAAAGAAATAAAGCTCTGAAGTAAAGAAGTA